>NW_025053228.1:0-5000 GCF_019279795.1 Protopterus annectens | reverse complement strand
ACAATTGAAACAGTGAAAAGAGGTTCTAAGACTGTAGGACAAGAAACATATTATACAGTTTTATACTGATTGCATAGAGCAGTTACTGCACATCAGAAGCACCTTAATGTTATGAGAAATACTATAAGCCAAGGTAATGTCACACAAGGAAGGTGTCATAGCAGCAAACCAGAGGAAGTTCTGTGTGCTGCATTTGCTGTGGGCATGTTATGTCCTGCCAACTGTCACATTACTATAAGTTGTGTCCCACACTCTGCATTTGATAATATCACACACACATTGTGTGTTCCTGTATGTGTGCAATATGTAGACCGGTGAAGGCCCTGTGACTACGTGGTGCCCACAATATAGGTGAATCTGTTGGGGTTAAAGTAATGGCTAGGCTTGTGAGGGACCTAGCGCCAGTACTCAAGTAACCTCCCCTGTATGTATGAGCCTGTGGTACTACAGAACACCCAGGTGACATGTACAAAGGTTAGCTGGCTGTGTCAAGGGGTATGTATGAAAGGTCACACTGTCTGTCCCCAGTGTCCTTCACACACTATTGCATGCATACACACCCAGTAAACATGTACATATACAGCTGTACCTTGGCTATTAAAAGGTTACTGTGTTTCCACTTCACCATACACATCATTGGTAATGTCAGCAGGCACACAGCCTGCAGACACACAGACATCTGGAATGCAAACAGAATACAGTATGTGAGACTACAGTCAGCAGTACTAACAGCAATAATTTATCATGGCTAAAAAGGTACATACACTTTGATGTGTACCTATAACAATTGTCAGCAGGCAGCACTATACATGGTATTACATTACTACACTGTACTATATTCACCCTGTGCATCAGACCTGTATTAGCATGTCCCGATGGTATGAGTAACAGGGATGTGGCACAGGTATCATCACATGCACAAGGTGTGGTGTGTGTTTGCCAGAGGTTTAGGCTGGGCCATACGGTTGATATCATGTGTGTGTGTGTGTGTGTGTGTGTGTGTGTGTGTGTGTGTGTGTTGTGGTGTGTGTGTGTGTGTGTGTGTGTGTGTGTGTGTGCGTGTGTCTGGAGGGTGTTGTTCAACTGGGCCATGCAGAGGAACTGTGTGTCTGGTGGTGGCCTGCCTGTGATAGAGATGTGTGAGTGTATGCACATAATCAAGCCTTGTGGTTGCCCTACACAGGGATATGTTGGACAGATGTGTACTGTAAATGTCAGGATGCACAGGTTCCCGTCTCCCACCAGGGACATGGGAACTGGTTCTGCCTGCAGTCACACTGACTCCACCATGCCCAAGGCCAGATGCAGTAGTAATCCTTGATTTTGACTGCTGTCTGCTGGATCCATGTCCCTGACGGACTGGCCAGGACCACATGCCCATGGCCTGCACTGTTGTGGTGTGGACAGTACCCTCCCTTTGGAACTGCTGGTGGTACTGTCACTACAGGAGTGTGAATGTGCATAGCCACATGGACTCTCAGCTGATCTTGTTGCTGACCTATGCCACATGGGTGATGCCTACCCCATGTTCCAGCACAGACATTGCACAGTGGAGGATTGATAATGTCTTACCCCACCGTCTATCCACAATATCAGCATAATAACTTATGGCATCACCAAGGCCATGGAGGTTGTCACGCATGGCAGGAAGTGTTGCATTCATGACCCTGTGCATCTGTCTGGTGTTGCATTCAGAACATGTATGTGCCTCCATGATGGACCGAAACATGTGTCTCATTACACCCGCTGTGACACTTGCAACAGGGGCTTGACGGGCAGCAGACCTCCTTCGAGCACCCCCTGTCCATCTGCCTGTGTGGGACCTCACCTGCTCTCTGGCTATAGCTACTGTCCACACTCACACTTGCCATAGTCACCACACTAGCCTGTTCCATGCCACCACCCTCTAACTGTCCATTATCTGTGGCTGCTGGGGACTGGATATGTGTGGGTATGATGACTGTGTGTGGGGACATTGTGGGTGAAAGTGGGACGCCAACCAATGACACAAATTCAGCCCCTGACAACCCCACCTGTACCTTACTATCACCACCATCATCATCAGAGTCCGCTAAGACATTGACATCAGGTTGAGAGAGAGAGGCCCCAACACCCATGTTCACCTGTGATGGGAAGACAACATATGTAAATTAATAGCTGCACTGTAATGTTTGCTGATACACACACACACACACACACACACACACACACACACAGACATGCACACACAGACCTGCACACACACACACACACACACACACACACACACACACACACACACACACACACCACACACACACACACACACACACACACACACACACACACACACATACACACACACACACACACACACACACATAAACAGCCTCCACCTAGTGAGTGACCTGGACTGGCCTTGTCAGCAGCTTGGAATGGGCACCCCGTCCACATCAGGAAGAGTAGCTACCTACACCTTTGCAGGTGTAGCATGGTCAACTGGATGGTTAATGGCACATACACCCTTGGGGTACCACCTATGTCCCTGTTAGATGAGGACATCAACTGCTGCCTTGCATATACATGGGCTAACATGTAGCCTAGGGATATGGCTGCCCAGAACCCACAACCTAGTAATCTGGTATGGTACATGGAATACCATAAATGGCCTGTCTGCTGTGACAGACTGTGTTGTTATGTGTCCACACACATCAGTGCCATTGACTGAAACATTACTGGGCAACATTACTGTACCATGTATTCAAGCCTACATACCACAAATAGGTGCGTGCTCCTACGGGTGCATGTGGACATTCCAGGAACATCTGTGGACACAATAACTGAGATCAGTGCATATGTGTTGTAAGTGACCTCCTCATAGGTGTCTGACATCTTCAGCACCCAGATGTTTGTGGAATGCATACGTGCCTGAGAGATGTTGACCCAACTGCTGGCAAATGTGTATTTCCACACACCAGTTGAACAATACATGATGTTTGTCCACATAGTTTTGGGAATGTGTCTGTGGCATGCCAGACCCCTTGGGGGCACAGTGATGTACCTGGGCATCTGGTGCTATATCCATTCCCTTACACTGTATACTCAGTATGTACACACTGCTGCTGACCAGTGCCAGCATCCACCCACTACTACTACCTATAACTTGCTGTCCTGCTGCAGACATTACATGTATGCCAGCCATAAGCGTGATGCAATCAGATACAGGTCTGGAGTACGCACTCACCTAGGCAGACTATGTCAGGAGACCTGCACAATCTGTGAAATAACCCTGTATGACATTGTCAGACTTAGAGGAGCACAATGATGGTACATGATGTGATATGCCATCTGCATCCACTAGTACATACTGTCATTGAGTCACCCCTATATTGGCCCAATCATCACAGAGCCTAAATAATCACCACTACCACCAGTGAGGGATGTACACAATGGCAGGATGACAAGTATATGCACATTAAAGTATAATTATCCTTCAGAGCACACAGATATCACAGTCAGTGTGGGATCATTTCTACCTCTCTCCACACCTACAGTCAGTGTGGGATCATTTCTACTCTCTCTCCACAACCCCAATAACACTGCACACTGCACACATGAGGTTAGCATCTCAGCAGAGCAGTTAATCCAAAACATCTGTCACCATCTCTGTCCAACCAGTACTTCGGTCTCTGCCAAGTAGCTGACACACACACTTTGCAATTTGAGTTTTGAATCACACACACAACACACACACACACACACACACCACACACACACACACACACACACACACACACACACACACACACACCACACACACACACCACACACACACACACACACACACACACACACACACACACACACACACACACACACACACACACACAAATACACACACTCCTGTTAAAGTCTGGCACAACTTTGCTACCTATGGGCCCTTCAGTCCATACTTTAAGGTAGTTCTGACTGCAGCAATCCATCTCTGTAATAGCTACTGTAAGGCCCTCAACAAAGGGTGACAAATCCTACTGTGTGATGAGCCTATTAGCAAAATGGTAAGTGTGACCAAGACCAAGGCTATTGGAGTGAGCTATGCAGTGTCACCATGTGCATATGCAAGTACCGAAGAGCTGACTTAGTGCTATACAGACCAGACGCAATGACAAGGTATAATGATATGTGACAATAACTAATAAAGGAACAAGAGAATACTGTATCACTGCAGTAACTACACAGTTCATACTCACAGGGATTCATATATGACAACATTGCAGGACAGTCTGCAATACATACAGGAAACATGTAAAGTACTAGGTGCATATCATAGGATGATACTAGTCTGTTGGCCCAGATGTCCTCATAAGCCTAGCCCAGGTGTTTGCCAATGTCTCTTCAAAGTCATCACCTGTTTCCCCTATCCAGCTTGGACACAGGTGGGATCCCAGGGGTGTCTTTTGTGTTTCTCATGCAGTCATCCAGCTTCTTCTTGAAGAAGGCTAGAGAGGTACTCTGCTAGACATGGGGAGGGATTGTATTTTAGAGACAGTGTATTGTTTGAGACACAAACATATTCCACCAACAAGTCCTATTCATGTCACAGACCAGGTGTGAGCCTTGCGTGCTGGTTGCATGAGTGGGGTTTGTCTTACAGATATGCATAAACTCCATCAAGGCTGGTTTGGGAATGGCCTTGTTAGCCAGACAAACATCACCTATGATCAGTCTGTATGACGCTGAGTAGAGCGACAAGGCTTTCAGCCGATCTGTATAGGATAGGTGTTGCAGATCCTGGATTTTCCTGGTCAGGAACATCCATGGTGTCTGCAACTGCTGCATGCGTTTGGCAAGGTACATTCCAAATGAACCATTGTACTCAGTAATCGGTCTGATAAGGGAGGAGTACAGGGATGCTATGGGCTTCTGGTTCCTGGATGACATACCCTTATTTGTGAAGTGGACAATGTAGACAGCCTTCTGTACAATGGTGCCAGCACAGTAGGAAACTGCCAGGTTGCTAT
>NW_025053227.1:0-8645 GCF_019279795.1 Protopterus annectens | reverse complement strand
TCCCAAAGGGAACCCCAAAAAAGGAGTAACACAGCAGTATGACATAATCCACCCTGTATAAAGGCTACAGGGAATGTGCATAACACATACACCAGTACATTAGACTATACTATGGTGTATGCACATGTGTGCATACACAGAGTAGCATACTATAGTAGGGGGGGGGGCCCCTTTTTTTTTTTTTTTAAAAAACTATATGGAATATAGTTGTTATAGGTGCAGTACTGACTTACCAGGCAACTCCAGGCTCAGTGGTTGAGAGACCCCACCTCCACAATATCACTAAGGCTTGTGGATGTGGTTCTGCAGGTGTCCCCAGGTTGGCCAGTAGCTCCTCACATGTGAGTGGGGCTGGGTTGGTGGTCCACCACCTGTTGCACCTTGTTCCCCGGGTTTCATTCCGCTGTTTGCCCATCTAATGAGGTCTGTACAGTGTCTGCACACCTGCTGGTATTTCGCCACCCCCATCATTAACCCTCCTGCAAGTTCCATCCACAGGGCATCCGCTGCTTGCATCCTGTGGCACATGGCTGAACAGGATGTCATGATTATCAGTAGGTATGGGATGAGGGCCTCATCCTCCAAGCGGGAAAAAGCCTTGCAGCGGGATACCTGGAAGACATAATGATGGAGACAGGTCACAGTACCTCAGAGACATACAGAGCTACAGCTGAACATACATGTGTTACATTAAGTTTAACTAGTTGTATTTGCAAACCTACATGACACTGACGTGTTTGTGTTACACACATGTGACACTCAATGAGTGGATTTTATCACCGTATATTTTGTGTGTCACCTGAAAATTGCTCATACTCCATGTGGTTGCTGTCTTGATGTGGGCATGTCTGTTTGCCTGTACTGGTGTTCCTACCTATCAGCACATGGCTGGATGTGTCCACATTAATGCAGTTGACCTTGATGCAGTGTATATGTCACATATAAGGACTGACACTGCCTTAACCGACATGATCTGTGACCCTGCAGACATGTTCACATAAGGTTTTACATGTATGTGTTCTGCCATATACATCTACATGGCACTGTACAGCGATTCAACATTCTGCCATGTATCACCTGTGTTGCACATGTGATACATCTAACACTGGCTAACCAGATGATATTTGCAGGGATGTATATCAACTATGGCATGTACAGTCAAAGTCAACTAGTGGGCTATATGCCATGTATGCATCTAGGATGAAAGGTTACCTGGCAGTAGCTGACAGGCGGGTCTGTGGGGCCAGGTGGAGCAGTGCCACATTACTGATCTACAGGGTTAATAATACATTTACCATAAAAGGTCATCACACCATGTCTGAGAGGGGTGTGCAGCTTTGACAGACAGGAATGCATAGTATGGCAAATATGTCAAGGGATGGGACAAGGATCTGTCCAGCATGTGGAAAGGGGGATGTCCATGAAGTATGTGTTTGAGATCAGGATGAGTCGTGTAGCATGTCCACATCACTGGGTTGGACATGGATTTATTCAGGGTATGCATCATCTACATAGTGGAGATGGGGAATGGGAAGGCTGGTGTAGGCCATCTGCACATGGCCAATACCCTTAAAGGAAATATGTGATCTGATATGGGTCACTTGAGTGGTCTGTATGGCTGGACAATGATCTCTATATTCATGAATGGCACCCTTATTATTAGGGTTGCCACATATGACTCCTGAAGGGTGGTGATGTAGCTATCACAGGAAAGACAACTGCCCAGGGATCCCTCACACAAGTGTCCATTATGTGACCTGCCTAGGTGGTAGTTCATGGGTACAGGGTTATTAACATAGGGTGACAATGTGAGTCAGCTATTGCCCCAGGTCATAGTCATTCACATACTTCAATAGGCAGATGCCTTCTGTTTGTCTGGGAGGTATGGACTACAATGAGGGGAATAGAATTCATTAACCCTGACATACTGTAGCTGCCACTGGGGGATGATCACATTTATTCAGACACCTTCTGTAGTGTTTTTTCTGCCAGCAGTCCTGTTGCAAACACTCCTGTGACATAGGAATGTACATCTAGTATACTGAGTGTGGTTTACACAGTATGGGTGATGATGTCCTATGACCTGGCAAGGTTATGATATGCAGTGTGACATCAACCATACTGTCATCTACATCTGCCCAATCACTTAAGTGATCAAGGTTCAGGGCCCTTTCCCAGACCAGACTCAGCAGGGTAGTAGTGCAGTACTTCCCATTATCAGTGGTGTCCCCCCTTTTTTGGGGTTGGATACCTGTTGGTGTGCACCATTCTGTGTGTACACAACCTGACATCGAGCTATGTTTTACATGATGTGTACATGGAGAGCATCTTGTTTTGCCCTATGTGTATGATACAACCTGTGATGTGGGCAGGTCCCATGCAGACTGAGTGCAGCTTGTACCTGCATAGTTGTGGGTACAGGGGCCCTGTGGGGTACATATATGCTTGTGTACCTGTTGGGGAGGGGCCATGTTTTATATTATCCAAGACCCTATCTGGATTGCTTATTCATGCTAAGCACTTGTTCAGGACTTGTAAAAATGAAGCTAATGATTACTATAGCACTCAATCTTCCACATCACCTACAGGAAGGGGGAAAAGGTTTTGTACATACTTTTCTCACCCGGAAAAGTAATGTAGCTGTTGTACTCACTTTCCTCACTTATCTAGGTGAATGTAGTTCTATATTCAGGCATGTCCAAGAGTCAACTGCCAGTGTTCTCACCCGTCTATCTGATGAATCTGGACATCTTGAGGCAATGTAAAATTGCCTCATGTACACAGACAAGCCTCTCCCCCACCACCCAACACTACAACCTGTGAGAGATGCATCTAGCCAAACTGGAGGTAAAGGTTTTCCAACCAAGCCTGACCTGACTGTCATGTGGAGAAGGTACACACGCCCCCCACATTTATCACATAAGCCTCACTGTATCTACCCCACCATTAACTGGGAAAAACTTTTTACCAACACATTAGCTCAACAGTTTCTGGAATGCATAAACATCAATGCCTGACTCAACATATCCACACACCCACCAGGGGCAACAATATCCTAGACCTAGTCATTACCAGCATGAGTGACTGGTGCTCCACACGTGAAGCCAACCCCTTCTTTGGTCCAATCAGACCATGTGCTGAACCCCGTTGATATCCACATCCCCACCCCCCCCATTAAGCGAACCACAGTACAATATGTCTACAAGGCCAACTACATGATTCTTAAGGCAGACGTGGTGGACATCATGACACCCATGCAGATGGACAGTACTGTTACAACTGCTGAATCCTACACAAATGCACTCTATAAGCACTTACAGGGGCATGGTTTGTGCTATCCCAAACAGAACCAGGATGCTATACCATAATTAACAAAAACCAATCTGGTGGTCCCCTGCCATAAACATATTGTACTACAGGGGGAAAGACACTGTTGCAAAGGGGTACAATACCATGCATGGAGGAGTCCCGGGCCCAGCCTCAGTAAGAAGGTGAGATCCCTTATAAGATCCTCCAAAGCTAGCTACAAAACTTTTGCAACTAATACCAACAACAACCACAGAGCCTCGATGTCAACAACCAGATCTGCTCTGAGTTACAGCACAAAGGCATGAACATTACAGAAACAATGATATTGGCAACATCCTGGCAGATCCCTCTCAAAGCTGAAAAAGGCAATATCACAGCATCCATGGGACTGGACAACATCCCAGGCTGCATTTTACATAAAATTTCAGATCCTTGTCTCCCCCCTTTAACCATGTTCAATAATAGCCTCACATCGGGGCATAGTGCCCCTGAAGGGCCCACAGCAACAGTTATCCCACTCCACAAAGGTGGCACCAAAATGGACAAGGGGACCTATTTCCCTATAGGCCTGACTAGCCTGGTCTGCAAGGCTATGGTGCACATCATGGATCACTGTCACAGAGACATTGGGTACCTCCCAACCTTTGACCCCCTCCCTGTTTGGCATTGTTAAAGGGGCAGACCATGCCTCCTAAACCTGGTGGCTTCTTAGAGACAGTTACCATGGCATTAGATGAGGGTAAGGAGGTCCACACAGTCTACTTAGATCTCTCATAGGCTTTCAACACCATTCCTCCTTCTGGTATTATCAACATACCCATCCCCTGAACATTAACCCCTACGTCATGTGATGGTTTGCAAAGTGGCTCAGGACAGAACACACACAGTGGGAGTTGCATACCCTAGGTCTGACTGTATACCAGTTACAACGGGCCATCCCCAGGGCTCAGTCCTAGGCCCCCTCATGTTTGGTAATTTTTTTTGACATACAGACAAGCACAGGAGGGCTTTGGCTGAAAAGGTTTGCAGACGACTGCAAACTAGGGGGCATAATTGTTTCCCCAGCTGTTACAGACACCCTCTGGAAGGGTCACACTGAGATGGATACCTGGTGTTAATATCATGGCATCAAGCTGAATGCCTAAAAATGCATACATCCCTTTGGATATAACTAATTACCCACAGACTACCACATAGGTGCTAGTCCCCTACATACAAAAAGGTAATTTGGGATCCGGAAAACCCAAAATAGCAATTTTCCTTTAAAACCCATAATGACAAGGTGGTTAGAATATCCTTCTACATGGCCCCTTTAAACTCTAATGGGTTCATCCAAACAGAGGGGCCCTTGTGACTCTACACATGTCATATCAGACCCCTTAAAGGATACAACACCCCATTTGGGATATACCTTACAAGACAACGCAACAGCTTGGAAGACCACAAACCCGTACCACACCAAGAGGATTTCTGAAAATGACCTCAAAAATGACCTATGCAGCCCAACCTAAGAAACCAGCTGTACTCAGTTGCATACTGCATACTGGTGATCTCTGCTTGACATACAAGGCCCATGTCCAACCCTGTATTGCTGGATATACTCCACCTAAAAAGAAGCCCCTGAGAGCCACATGCTCCAGGGATATACACCTAACCACAACGATGAGTAGGACATGCTGAAGGTAATTCCTGACCCGACACTCCCATGCTTTGGAACATGATTCCAATGAAAAAAGGCAGGGCCCTCCCAAACACTCTTCAAGGAAACTTGCCTGTGGATGGGAGACAGACATGTACCGGGGGTCACTGCAGTGGCTCTGCTGGACAGAGGAAAAGGGAACTTTTGGGTCTGCCATTCAGAGGCACAGGGAAACCCAACCCATGGGGGGGGCAAGACAACACCGCTAGGGTTACAGATACCCTTGGTAAGACAGCCTAGTACCTACCTTTTCACATATTACATGTCTTATGTGCATGGATAGTTAAATAGCTCTTCCATTTTACTTTGCTATCATGCTGATAAACTGTCGGGTACTAAAAGACATATGTATCCTGTTATTGTGTATTGTAAAATTGACATAACTAATGTTTGCCTACCCTTACAGTAATGCAAAGTAGCTTTTTAAAAATATCTGCCTACAATACTGTACATTACACAGTTATTGGCACAATATCCCCAATGCAAAAATTGCACAGTGGCCCAACCTTACATGTTATTCTCGTATTGCACCCATACATATGGCTACAGTTACAATATATCAACATATACTATCCCCTGTTATAGCACATACTTGTTGGACCAACCCCCGCCACTGATGTTTGGGTGGTGAGGAGTTTGTTCAAAAAACCCCTTTTATAGCATCCCTTGTGGTGTATGCGGTGTTTGCCTTGTGACCTACAGCAGTAAAACACATACTTTAAACATGACTATGCTCAACAATACATCACTAAAAATAACTGTTTCCACTATATGGATTGGGGCACTTTAAAATACAGAATAGTTTCTACACAGACATACTGACTGTTCTACATACCTTATTAGTAACCCAAGTATCGTTAACAGTTGATTCAATCCTTTTTTGGGTTTTTGTTTCAATGTTATTTGTAATATTCCCCTGGTATATATGGATGGTTTGAATGTGTGATGACATATCCTTTTTTAGTTACATATTGGTAACATGTGGTATCCTGTCCACCAATTGCTGTTCCAAAGTAGTTAATTGGGTGCACATCCGCTGTGCAGCTACTCCATTAGCTGATACCATGGCAACAGTGGTGTATAAGTGAGTACCCCTTTGGGGGTTTTCCTTTGCCTTACTTTGAGGGAGATGGCCTAGATGTGTTATTGCGATATATTTCAACAGCTATATGGAGACACACAGAGATATATTAGCTTCATGACTCCCATGGACTGTGTGTAATGGCTAGACGATTTAGTTCTACATGTGAGTACAGCTGTTATATTTCGGAACAATGCTACTTATGCAGGGTTTGTTTTTACCTGATACTTCTGCAGATGTTTTAGTCTGGCAAGGATGTATGGCTAGCTCAAGGCCATATGGCTATGCATGAACTGTTATGTGGTGTACAGTGTGCTCACCAGACATCCTTGATTTGGTGTACAAGTGTAGCATACTGTGCTGTTACTCACTAATTGCTAACACATCCCGGTGTATGCATAACCCTCTGAAATGGGATTAGAGCAAACAAACCCTATTACATCAGCAGCTGTTCCATTGTATAACAGCCGCTATTTCACATAGGGCCATGTTAATGTGTCTCTGACAAGGTATGTTAAGTCTTCTGCAGATGTCGTACAGTGTGTGAATGATTTGTGATGTTATTACAGTAATATGTTTGGGTGTGGGGGTGATGTTGGTGGGTGTGCATAGCAAATGCAGGTGTGTAGGCACTACTTTTATACATACGCTATGTGGTGAGGGTTCCTTCCCTATTTGAACACCTATCCTTTGTGGACTAATACTATGGTAATTGCAGGCTGATTCATTAAGGCACTGTTATGTGGTTCCTGTATAGCATGCAGGTGATGTTAGTCCTTGAATCCCTTCGGTAATGCATCTGAATGTAATAACGTGTTGCTACATGATAGCTGTGTATTTCTGTCATAGGTATTTGCAGTCATCGTAGTTGTGTTGGTGACTGACCCTCTTTGGCTAGGGTTGCCACCTTTTCATATGGCCATAGTGGGACCTTTTCGGGACACACATCTGATTTTACAGGCCGACACAAACACACGGTTAGTACTAAGGATAGAACTTTCCTTTCTTACCTAATTATAAGCTTATTCTTGTAGCAGTTTAGTTGCTTATCCTGTTTCCTGTACCATGTAGGTATTTTAGATACAGAAATAACTATTGTATGCAACTATTACAGTACATATGGGACATAATTATGTCCTACAATCCCAGGACATTTGCCATGTTTAATATATTTGGTCAAGACACAACCACCCAAAGAGAGAGTGTCCCTCACAAAGTGGAACAGGTGGTAACACTATTATTGGTTCATGTCCATAGCACATATTTGTAATGGTGTATAGGCATATACTCTCCATATCCTTTGTTCATAAAGGTTGCTAGTGGTGAAATGTGTGATTGCTATGGTCTATGTTATACACATATGTGAACACTTCAACCACTGTATACGGGAGACCTATGGAATTCTGAAACCACAGTGTTCCAACGCACACAGTCCCGGGAACAGACTCCCATACCCCACATTACCGACATCGACAGTAACTTTTGACTGTAACATGAACGTGGAACAAACACATGCACACACAGACACACTGCTACCCAACACATCCAAACAAACCATCCTACACTACATATGAGCAGGTGGCCAAGCCCCCCTACACACCCCATGTAGGTGTCTATGCCTCACACCCCACCAACTACTTTAATATTCTACATCCTAGGTTGTGCAAACAGATGCACAAAGCTAACACACAACTACACATTACAGTTCCCCAACAACACACACTATACACAGAACACACACTAACACACACTACAGTCCTAAGAAACACACGTACACACAGTAACCTACGCAAACCGCAATACCAGAAGCACTGACTAACTGTCCATTAACATCATGAGATTACACCTCGCGCATCTGGTGTTTCAGTACTGTGTTCTTTTGGACCTTAAGCCTCGGGATTACATGCATCGGTATGTAAAGCAGTCAGTATGTGGTAGGTATCCCATTTATATGTACCTCCATGGTTATGTAGATGTTGTTAACCTATCCATATATCTATATATATGTATATATATATATATATATATATATAATTGTATATATATATATATATATATATATATATATATATATATATATATTTATATATATATATATATATATATATATATATATATATATATATAATATATATATATATATATATATATATATATATATATATATATATATATATATATATATATATATAAACATACACCTTTCATTGTATACATGCTGGTTTGTCCTATTTCAACACATTCCTACCTTTTGTGTTTTATCCTGTCAGTATACACGGTTGCCATTGGTTCATCTCAAGTAGCTTAGTGGTGTGTTATTGTGATGAATGTGTACATGGTTGTGTGTTCTAATCCTGGCAGTGATATTTTACCTCTCAGAGCAGGCACTGGTAGTGCAAGGGTGATGAAGCACATTTCAGCGGTTATGTGTTCCACATGTTTATTATTCTGTGGAGAACTACCTATATATCAAGCTGTGTTTAAGGTATACTATGTAACATGTACACATCTGTAAGTTCCTGTCAGGTTTTTAAGGTATACCCCTATGATTAATGG
>NW_025053226.1:0-9177 GCF_019279795.1 Protopterus annectens | reverse complement strand
TAAGTGCATTCGACAGGGTGTCAAAAACCCTACCTCCAAAACTTTTTGCAGAAATGATGCCTACCCTGAATAAAGCCATATCCAAATCAGAGATGTTGGACATGCTACACTCACAAATCCTGATTTCAAATAAACACATACTTCATGGACATCCACCTGTCTAGTACAAGGATCATAACATGCCTGACAGATCCCTGACCCATACACTTTACATACCCTCTGCCAAATCCATGCATCCCCTTGTCCAGCAAAGCTGCACATTGCCTTTTTGAGACATGGCGTGATGACTGCATGGCAACTATATCAGTAACCCTGCGGGATCAGTTCTGTGGCACTGCTTGAACTAGCCACTGAAAGCTACATGTCTGCTGGCTGGCAGCTAGGTAACCTTCTGCGCCCAGGCCTGGCAAATGGCTCCAGGGCATATAGCCTAATGGTTCACGTGACCATGTTGCAGTAGTTGATATCCAGCCCTGCAAATACCATCAAGCTAGCCACTTCCCATGTGTTTCACATGTGCAACACAGGTAATACATGGCAGGATGTTACAGTACTGCTGTACGTGCCATGTAGATGTATATGGCAAAACACTGACATGTAAACTTTCCGTGAGCATTGCAGGGTCACAGGTCAGTGTCCCATAAGGCTGTATATGACTATATATGTGACATATACACAGTATTAAGGTCTTTGAATTAATGTGTGAACACATCCATGCATGTGCTGATAGGTAAAGACACCAGTACAGGCAAACAGACATGCCCACATCAAGAAAACATCCACATGGAGTTTGAGCAATGTCATCACTTGACACACATATGCGATAAATAATTTTCAAATCACCAGTAAGTGTCAAATGTGTGAGTTAAACATACCAGTGGTGTTAGTGTCAGGCAGATTTTCAAAGACATATTTGTAATCATAATAAATGTGATACATATGTATGCAGATAAAACTTCTGTACTTCTCTGTGAGTTACTGTGACCTGTCTCCTTATCATTATGTCTTCCAGGTATGCCGCATGCCAGCCTCCCACCATACACCCATCACTTGGAGGGGATGAGGCCTCATTCCATACCTCCTTCACAACCATGAAACACTTCTTCAGCCACGTATGCAGGATGCACAGCAGCTGGATGCCCAGTGGAAGGAACTTCGCAGGGAGGGTAAATGATGCGGGGCCACAATTGCACCCCATCAGCAAGTTTCACATTGCACTGGACCTCATTAGATACTAAACAGCGTAAAATGCAATCACTCAGGGTACAAGCTGTATGCGTGGGGGCAGTCACCCAGCCCCCACTCACATACCGAGGAGCTACTCGGCCAACCTTTGACACCTGCAGAACTCCATCCACAAGCTTATTGAATTGTGGAGGTGGATGTCTCACAACCACTAAGCCAGGAGTTGCCTGGTAAGTCACTACTGCACATAGAACACAAAAAGAAGTTATGTCCTTACCATAACGTTCCATGTGGAGTGTTCATCTCGCCTTGGTTATTACACATGGGTTCGGAGCCGATCCTCGGCTCCGGGCCGACGCAAGCCCTGCATCGAGAAGAAGCTCGAGACATCCAATACCCACAATCCCCTCTGCCTTTACTCAGATCTAGTTTGCAAGCAAACCAGACATACAGACGCATGCCAACTATATACATAAAAGTATATATATACAAACATACCAAGAGTATGATAGTAACAGCAATACTGCAACAGCAGAAGGAGAATACTCCAGACCAGGCACCAAATCAACGCTCTTCCTAAGGGTGGGAGGGTGGGATGAAAAAGCAGATGAACACTCCACATGGAACGTTATGGTAAGGACATAACTTCTTTATGTGAGAGTGTTCAATCTCGCTTTGTTCTTACATGGGTAGCGCCCCTAGCTCCATGATCCTGAGGAACTCAAGGGAGAACGTTTGAGCACAGTGGAACCAAAGGTTGCCCTATCCCTAGAAACCCTGTCCACTTTGTAATGAGAAATAAATGTATGTGGTTTAGCCCAAGTAGCAGCCGCACAAATATGTCTAAAGGTAGAAGCTGCATGAGCCAAAGATGTAGAAATTGATCTAGTAGAATGTCCTCTGGGTTTTGCTGATAATGTTTGATCAGAATCATAAACAAAAATGATACAATCAGTTAGCCATTTGAAAGAGTTCGTTTGTAACTGCAAGACCCTTTCTGCTGTCAGCAAAAGCTATAAATAGCTGATCAGATTTCCTGTGATCTTTTTTTCTATCCAAATAAAATCTGAGTTGTCTATGGACTCCAGTTTGTGCAACATATACTCTAATTTATTAGAGTGGTTTTAAAGAAGGTGGGTAATTCAATGGACTGATTAATATTACTAGTAGAACAAACTTTGGGAAGAAAGGATGGATTAGTGCGAAGGGATACTCTGTCAGAATGAAAAATTAAATAGGGGTGTTTGACTGAAAGGGCCTGAAGCTCAGACACCTGTCTAGCCCATGTAATAGCCACCAGAAATAAGTTTTCCATGACAAAAATTTCAAGGTGCAACTTGAAGCTGGTTCAAAGGTTAACATCAATTTAGAGAGTAAATTTAAAATTTCCCAGGTGATGTGGATTTCGGGTGGTCTGTTTGAAAAAACCCTTTTTAAAAGGCTTTACAAGTCTGTGAGCCATAATAGGTGCCCCATTTTTTTAAGATAGGAAATGGCAGCCAATGTACTTTTAAAAGGGAGAAGCTCCTTCCTGAAATAAATTTAGAAACTAAGCCCTTATTCAAGGAGTTTAAAGGGTCCAACTGAGGGATCCCCCAGATGAAAAACGCCCATTTACTTTAAGTTTTAGGGGAAAACTTTATGAGAAGCTAAAAATATCTTAAACCCGGGGGGTTTGCCCCAGGGAAGGGGAGCCAAGTTTAGATGGAGAGTTTCCCGGGAGGGTGAGGAACTCCTGAAGTGAGTCAGTAGATCTGGCTCTGGGTCCAGACCCAAAGGTCCCAAGCGTGAGCAAGAAAAAGGGGGAACCAAATTTGACGGGCCAGAATGGGCAATGAGAATTATAGTCCTCTAAAGGGTTTTTTTTGCTTTCTGCAGAAACTTTGCAATGAGGGGAAATGGAGGAAAAGCAAAAAGGAGACCCGGGGCCAATGGGGCCCCGGGTCCCTGGGATTTCCCCCGGGAGGGGTAATAGGGCAAATAGCCCCTTTTTGCTCATTGGAGACGCAAACAGATCGCAGGTCCCCCCATTTTGAAAATTTTCCCGAACTGACTGTTTGAGGGACCACTGTGAGGCAAAGATTGTCTGCTCAGCCTGTCGGCTATGACGTTGGATGACCCCGGATGGCTATCAAAAAGGGAGTGGACCTGCCCATTGCCAAATTCTCATGGCCTCTGCATTTTTGGGGGACCTGGTTCCCCTTGCTTGTTTATGTACCAGACTACGGACATGTTGTCTGTCTGAACTGCAATGGTCCCTGGAGGAAGAAGGGAGCAAAGTGTTGCAACCCCAAAACACTGCCCTCAACTCCAGAACATTGATGTGCAGATTGTCCCCAGATTGGTCCATTCGCCTTGGACTGTCTGTCCCTGAAAGATGCCCCCACCCTATCAGGGAAGCGCCCGGGGTTTATCTGGGTGGGTAGCACAAATGGTCTTCCGCGGGATAGGTTGGTCTGAACCACCACATTAGGTGTGATTTGCATGTTTTGTATAAAATTTCGTGAGTTAGTGGAAGTTGTTGAATGACCATTGTGCAAAAGAAGCCAAACTCTCATGTGCAGTCTTCCCAATGGGAGAGAAGCTGCCATGAGACCCAAATTTTGAACAATTTTTGCGGGGGTTTTTGGGAACAGCAAAAGGGGAAATGTTGTTGAAGTACTATTCTTTCGGGGAAGTTTTAGAACTAACTGAGTATCTAATGCTCCTATGAATAAGATATGCTGTGATGGCTGTAGCAAGTTTTAAAAACTGAAATGGAGTGTGCAGAGTTGTAGGAGTAATCCCTGGCTGTATCATTTGTGGGGGGCCAGGAGCCAGTCGCCCAGATAAAACACCGGGAATCCTAGGCCTCAGTGAGACGCTACCACTGCCATGCATTTGGTGAAGACCCTGGGGCTGGGTCAGACCAAAGGGCAGGGCTAAACATAGTGACTGGCTCCCAACCCGTGATCTGGACCCTGGCCATTTTGATGTGGTAGTAGGGTCCTTCAGATCTATTGAGCACATCCAGTCGCCCTTCTGAAAGAATGGAAGGATCAAAAGGGTGACCATTGAATTTTTCCCTTCTTGACAAAGGTGTTGGGGCTTAGGTCCAGAATTGGCCTCCAGTCCCCTGTTTTCTTTGGAACTAAAAAGAACCTTGAGTAATTTCCCAATCCTATTTGGTCCGCTGGGACTGGTTGGATGACTTTTCTAGCAGCTTTGAAATTTCTGTAGCTGCGGGTCTAGAGGGGGTGGTACATCTGGGAGTTTTTTTTTGGAATGGGGTGGATAGAAAGGGTTTTTGTAACCTCTGGTAACAACGCTTTTACCCAATTGTCTGAAGAAAGGTTTTGCCAGGCCTGAGGGTATGTCCCCCCGACTGCCGCCAGAACAGCACAGTTGGGCCTCCTCTCAGGAGTGCTAAAAAGGTTTCCAGGAGGTTATCCCTGTCCCCTTTGGGTTTTTTGGACCCCCTGCCCCGGGGCGCGTCTTCCACCTCTGCCCCCTCTGCCTCTAGAGGGGCATCACCCTGGGGCGGGAAAAAGATCTTTGGGGTTTAAACCACATTTTCCACCACGCTCTTGGGGGGACGGTCTGAAGGGGGGAAAACGGACTCCAGCAGACAGAGTCTTTCCTCCTGTTCACACCGGTAAGGGTCTCCTTTATTTTGGGCCAAAAGTGTCCCATCAAAGGGGGGTTAGTAAAGGAAGACTTAAGGTTTCCCGCGAACATAAGCGCATCCAGGATTGCCTAAGAGCAATCGCTGGTCCCCTTTTTCGACCTTGCGCATAGGTTTCAGCCTCATGGAGG
This sequence comes from Protopterus annectens, assembly GCF_019279795.1. NCBI lineage: Eukaryota > Metazoa > Chordata > Ceratodontiformes > Protopteridae > Protopterus > Protopterus annectens. The sequence goes on along the minus strand of NW_025053226.1, from coordinate 4,197 downwards.
TTCACAATGGAGGGGGGGGCGCTGTAACTTTTTTGAGACAGCGCATCTGTAGCACCCTGGAGGGTATCTCCCAACTCTTTGACTAGATCCCTCTGTAAAGGTAAAATGGGTCAAATAGTTCAGGGAACGATAGAAAACCCCTGAACTAAAATGCGCCCCCTTTCTGTCCATGGTCCTAGAATCTTTGTTAGGCGGATGGACAGATGAGGAAGACACATCCCCTTTTTTTGGGGCTGCCACCACCATGGCGTACTGGAACCCCTTTTGGGAAGGTAAGTTTTGTCCTGTGGTCCCGTGATGTACTTATTTGGTTTCCCTAGGGATTCCATTTTCAGGATTTCCCCCACCGAGCAATCAATTCCATTAACTCATCAAAGGGGGGAGTGACCCAGGAGGAGGGGACGGCACCAAAAGCCTTCAGCAAAACTGACTCATCCTCAGAAGGGGAGGGGTTTCCAGTCACCTCTGTTTAAGGATCTCCAAGATGTCAAAAAAGACATCCTCTGAAGGTGACTTGGGGGCCCTTCTGACTCATCTAAGTCAGTATCAGATGTCAAGGGTTCTTTTGGAGAATCCAAGTGTCTCCTCTTTCACATCTTTTCCTAGGAACTTCTTCGGGGAGCATCCAAGAAGCCTCCCAGGAAGAGGGGGACCTCCAGGGGGGGCTGAGACACTGGTGCCCCCGCTTGAGTGGCCGGGGGGCAGAGGAGGATAACGGTCCTTTTTGGGGGGGAGAAGCTGTCCCGCTGATGTGGTTGTCTGGAGACAACACCTTCCTCAAAGGGCGAAGGCCCCGGTCCCAGTGAGGTATCTCCCCGGGTTTAAGAAATGGGAAGAATCCCCAAAAAGGGGCCGGCACCGACCAGGACGGAACCGATCCCGCCCAGGCCCCAGGGAGAGTGGGAACAAACATCGGGCCGACTCGTCCCGGGAAACCCGGACAGATTTTGCCCAGACTGTACCGGATCATGGAGTCGAGGTAAAGGGGGAGAAAAAAAACGGTTCTGGCACCGAGGGCTCCACAATCATCAGGTCAGCCCCTTCCGCCCAAGACTGAACAGGTCTCGGGAGGAACAAAAATAGTGGAGGCCTTCAAGTTTGACACAACTGAGAGGAGAAAAAATTGGACAGGGCCGATGCTCCATAATTTCTGCACCACACCCAGCCCGGGGTCGGAAAGGGCAAGAACAGTGGGATAAGACGGGGCCGACCTCACAGAGGTGGAGGGGGCCCGCCACCGGGTTTCCCAAAACTCGAGGCTCGGAAAATGCCAACAGTTGAACACTCGGGCCCCCAAATCTGTGGAACCGGGGATCCCCAAAATCAAGAGCTCGGGGCCGGTCTTTTGGGTCCGGGATTTTAAGATTGGATGCCTGGTCTGAAGCATCCAGGCCTCCTGGGAAAAAGGGGTTTTAGCAATCCCCTTTCCCTTTTGCCTATCTTATGACCCCCCCACAAAAGAGTGACAAAAAGAGCAGTCCTCTTTTAAGTGGAGAGGGGCCCAAAACAGTAGACACAGGAAATAGAAGTTTGTTCTTACCATAACGCTCCATGTTAGTTGTCTTTTTTCGCCTTCTTGCTGGATGGGTTCGAGCCCCCCCGACTGCCACTCTAAAAACTTGAGAGTTGGTTCCACCGCTCCCCCCTTATATCCCACAATGCTAGGCGAGAGTTACCTCAGATCTCGCTTTTTAAGCTAACCCCAGCTTATAAAGAAACAGTATAACTGTAAAAAAAGAATCCACCTCTAACAACAGGAAGAAGAAGGGGACCTACATCCTGAAACAAGAAATATGCATAAAGCATATAGCTAAAAAAGGGGGGAAAGAGAGGTCACGATCACAACTCCTCTAGGTCTGTCCAGGCCAAAAAAGGGGGAAGAAGAAGGGGGAAGAAGACAACTAACATGGAACTTTTGGTAAGAACATAACTTCTATATTTGTTGTTATCTCGCCCTTTATTCTTGCTGGATGGGACGGGCCCCCAGCACCTTGTCCCGGTGGCCTAACGGAACAGACTCCTGAGAACAGTGGAACCAAAATTAGCTCTATGCCTAGAAGCTAAATCCAACTTATAATGGGAAATAAAAGTGTGAGGAGTAGCCCAAACCGCTGCACAAATGGTGTCAATAGGCAGTCTGTCTTGAAGGCTAAAAAAGTAGCCAAAGCTCTGGTGGAATGGGCTTTAGGTTTTTTAGGCAGTTTTGGTGTCTAATCTCATAAACAAGGGTAATCAGAGATGTTAGCCATCTGGATAATGATACCTTTGAAACTGAAGTCCCTTTCTGCTTTCCGCAAAGGGGACAAACAGCTGATCAGATTTTCTGAATTGTTTGCCTGTCCAAGTTTTAATTGACGATGAACATCCACAGTGTAATTTTGTTCAGACCCCGGAAAAAAACAGGAGGTCAATGCATTGGTTTAGATTTGATGTTGAAACCACCTTAGGCAAAAAGGGTTAGTTCGTAGAAACTCTGTCCTTATGGAACAAAGGTAAGGAGAAAGACAACTGAGTGCTTGAAGTTCTGAAATTTTTCTAGCTGATGTATAGCCACCAGAAAGAGAGTTTTCCATGATAATAATTTTAAAGGGAAAATGAAGCTGCAGGTTCGAAAAGGGGGAAAAAATCAAAGAAGCAAAAACTAAATTTAGGTCCCAAGGAGAAGGAGGATTTCTTAAGGAGGTCTGAGAAGAAAAAATCCTTTCAAAAGGCTTTGCAAAATTTGTGGGACATTAGGGGAGATTCAGAAATACCCACATGAAATTAGAAATAGCTGCCAATTGAACCTTTAAGGAGATGAACCTGCATGGAAGAGTTCAGCTAGAAAATCAAGGACTAGTTGGATGGAAGCGTGAAAGGATCTATGTCCTTTCCGGGCCCCAAAATGGCGTTCCACTTACTCAAATAAATCTTTTGAGTGGAAGATTTATGGGGAAACTATCAAAATATCTCTAACAGAGTGAGATAATTGAGGAAGCCTGGCTAGGTTGGAATGGAGGAACCAAGCAGTGAGGTTCAGAGAGGGAGGGAGCATGAAACTGACCCGACTGATGGATCAAAAGATCTGGAACTAGGTCCAGATTCCACGGTCGCCCAAAAAAAATCGATGAGAAAGGGGGAAACCCCACTTGTCGAGGCCAGTAAGGAGCAATGAGGATCAATGAGGCCTTCTGAGCGATAGCTTTCTGTATTACTTGAGAGATCAGTGGGAAAGGAGGAAATGCATACAGAAGTCCCCGGGCCAAACTTGGACTAGCCCCTGCTGGGTTGGCCTGGTAAAGGGAATAGAGTGAATATTCTCTGCACTTGCTGTTTTGGGGAGTAGCAAAAGATCGCAGCAAGGCTGACCCCACTTGAAAAAAAATCTCCCCACTACAGAGTCTTTCAGAGACCACTGGAGGCATGAGAATAGCTCTGCTCAACTTGTCCGAATGTGATTGGACTTCCGGGAGGGCGCTATCAGAAAACGCTGAGAAGAAATCCCCATTGCCACAGTCTGAGTGCTTCTACACAGGGGTATGATCTGGTTCCCCTTTGTTTGTTGATGTACCACACTACAGACATATTGTTGTCTGAGCAATCGTCCCAAGGGAAGAGAGTCTTGAAGGGCTTGCAACGCTAAAAGCACTGCTCTCATCTCCAGAACATTTATGTGCAAGTGGCATTCGTTTGGTTGCCATGTGCCCTGGACTGTCCTGCCCTGATAATCCCCCCCCCACCCGATCGGGGAGGCATCCGTGTCAGAGTAGCAACCGGAGGGGGGGGAACAAATGGGCTCCCCAACAGGAGCGGGGGGGAAGACATCCACCACATGAGAGGCTTTTTGCATGCTTGATATTGGGTTTAGACATTGGAAGTTCCTGGTATGACCATTGAGAAAAGAGCATCCATGAAGGATCCGCATGTGGTATCTGGCCAATGGAAGGAGGTATGGCAGCTGCCATGATTCCCAACACCTTTAGAACTAACCTGGCTTTGGCTCTTTTTTGTTGAGAAGTAGTGATACAATTTAAAACCCCCGGTTTTAGGGCAGACATGTTTTGTATCAAATTTGCCTATGGGTTTTAGAACAGGCCAATTTTAAATTTCCCAAATTTTTTCCCAAAAAAGGTGGGAGTGGGGGGAGGTAAAGGGCCCAAAAAACCCCGGAATCCTTGTCCCCGGGAGAACTCCATGCCCTTTTGGAAACCCGGGGGT
>NW_025053225.1:0-9746 GCF_019279795.1 Protopterus annectens | reverse complement strand
GTAATAGTATGATTTTGACAACAGTACAGTGTAATGATAGCATTGTGGGTATATACCAGCATGCCTGATGCAGTTACAGTATGAATGTCATTGTATTGTTTTGTACACCCATAGTAATTACCACAGTGTTCTGTCTGCACATCTTTGCATACTGGTGGTGAGGCTGTGAAGGGATGGCCACCTACATAGGTAGCACAGGGATACAACAATGTACATATTGATACTCAATGATGGCCATGTAAACTGCGAGTTGCATGCTGCCCCACATGACTCTGCAATGCAGATGTTTCAGGATGTTGATATCTGTGCAGTACTACACAACAGGTTCAAGGCTCACAAGAGCACACTAGCACTACAAGGTCACACCTCATACCATGCATAACAGCACCAAAACACAGAACTAACTATGACAGGAGGGAGAGTGTCCATACATGTCAAGGATACTGTGGTGCCAGGACAGGTAGCATACATCATACTAAATCTGGAACTGCTGAGTGAGGGCTCAGTGTCTGTTATTTGACATGTGTATTATTACAGGTATGAGCACTTGGGTATCAGGCCAGTTATTCAACATTACGAAGGTACGTGGTCTATACACTTGTGTGGGGTGCGGCTGGACCCAGGCCGTCTGACCTGGGAATGTCTGGGTACTGGCTTATAGTGCCTGCATATATGCACTGTTACCTACTGGAAGTCGTACACCTTGTTTGTTGTAGCATAGTCTACATACAGGCCTGCTGACTGTAGCTTTGTTTGTATGCATGTTTGCCTGTTATGTTCCTGAAACACTGATTCCACCTGCAGTGCAGATATACAGTGCCTCTGTGGATCCCTAGTGACATCTGTGTTGCTTACTGATGTCCATGTGTCACTTGACAGAACGTCACTGTTTGTCCTGTTTGCATGTAGCTTGCCTGTAACACATTGCATATGACTTACCTCACATTTGCTCAAGACAGCATTCATATATGCCAGCACTAACAAATCAGGAGCACTACCCCCTCACATAGTCACCTTGAGTACCTTGTTCCCCATTGGCCCTATGTGTCATTACTTAGTATGGTAGTCACAATGCTATGGTATGTGCAAAGGTCACCTGCCGATCTACTCTCAGGTCCAGTTGGTGAATCTGTGAGTCATGTGGCAATGTTACTGCTGCCTCATGTACACAGACAACCCTCTCCCCTTCCCATACACGTACAACACATGTGAGAGATGCAACCACATAGCCAAACTGGGGGCTAAGCTCTGTTTACACAGCACTGGCATTCCCTGTCAGGTGGGATACTACAGTGAATACAGTATCAGTCTCCCCTAGACCTGCCACGACCACAATCCAAACACAGAAACACACAGGTACATTATTGGGCACTCAGAATAGCATCCTGCCTGAGCAGCTGACACCTGCAAAGCAGACACAAGCAAACGTTAAGCCAGAGCAGAGCACATACAACACATAGCTCACAAAACCTGTGTGCATAGGCCCTAGACAACACACCTGCTACAGTTGCATGAGGTACCTCTATCATCACGTACAATGAGGTCCTGCTCCCAGGCTAAACAACAAGGTGATGGTCACGCTGAGCTGTTGCACACTATGATCCACCACATAACAAAGCATACCGGTCACTCCAGGCAGACACAGTCATTGTCTGTGCCAGTGTATGACCTCTGACGCACCTCCCTGGACTACATGTTAGGGGACATAGAGGGGCACTCTGAGCTTGTGGCACAGGCTGGTATAACCTTGGCCTTGAGTAGCATCTCACCCTCACCAAGAATGCTGCCACAATATGTAGACAGGATCATCAGTTTCTGCAATTAATTATCCAGTGACATTCAAAGGGGACCCGATGCCTGTCAGTGTGGGATTACATGCTGGACATGCCACATTGCTTTGCTTGGGACAGCTTGCACCTGTCACCCATGGGCTGTTGTATATTGGCAGAGGCTGTTGCTACACACATAGTGCCTTTGTATGCAAGGCTGACATTACATAGCCACCTACACAGGTATCACACGGGATGGGACACTAATAGCAATGCTACTCAACAGCAGCAGTGTAAACCTCAAGATGCATGCAGTGGAAACTGTCCTTAGCATGGGGTACAGCAATATCCGTGCAGTAACAGACTCCTGGTACAAGGCTCCCAGGTGCACACCATCAGTGCCAGGTCATTCCTGATACCATGCTTGTCATCCCCTACACATGCACCAAACCAGAACAGGGGGGATGTATCCAAAGGCACCTCAGATACACACACCCCCAGGTTGGTGGCACTGCACAAAGCATCAGAGCCTCTCCATGTGCAACACACAGTGGGTTAGACTGCCTTCAGGTTCATAGCCTGGCACACACCACACTCCCATACCCAGGAAACCCACTTGGCCTTCCTGACAACACTGGGGATATGACGGTCTCTACACACACCATTATATGGTTGTACTGCGACTACCTAACATACAGTGCATTATTATAGCTGCAAGACCCTATCTGAAGGGTTCCTATCATTCATTCCCTGCATTGCTGGAACAACCTGTTACCACTTCACAAGTGGTGACAACATGCTGCACCTGTTCATCACCAACATGTGGACTATATGCTCCAGACCAATCATGTATCCTTGCTGGTGGGATGGCACCATTCACAACCCAAACTGTATAGTCACATACCACATGCAGCCCCTGCACAGAACACCACAGTCATACAGTTGTCTGATGCATTCCATGTATTCACATGAGGCAGGCTATTACATGGGAACTCTTGCAGTTCAAAGGGGTGGAATATACATACATCATGTGTGCATTGACATTACTAATATAATGTATGTGCAATATTGGGAACAACACCCCACACACATGGACACAGTCAAAAATACACACTGGCACTTGCAGGATTCAAACCCCTACCTAACTATGTTATGACACTTGTGAGAGATGCATTAGCAGGGCATGCTACTTGCATTACTGGGGAGATTGCTTTCTCCTGCTGTACTTATAGGGTGCTGACATCATCAGTGTTTAGACAATGGAATATGCAGTATGTGTTGTGTAGTACTAGTTGCCAAAAGGGACATTTCTCATACACATGGCATTGCACACACTACTCCCCCACACACATACTGGGCACTTGCAGGATTCAAACCCCTACCTAACTATGTTATGACACTTGTTAGCGATGCAGTAGCGGAGCACGCTATTCACCTTACTGGGTATAATTCCTGCTCCTGACATATGTAGAGTGTGCTGACATCATCATGGATGAAGAGGTATGTACATCTGTGACTATCCATCAGTACAGGGGAGAGCATAGCTATGCATTAACTTTGCACAGGCACAGTGGCCTACTGTACTGTGGATGCAAACGCCAAATACACTGTGGATAGCCATCTGTATTCCCTAGGGACAACAGTGTATTGCACGCTACGGCCATATGTTTACCTGTCAGATGCAAGTATCTGTTGCTCATATACTGTTTGTGGGTCTTTATTACCATAGCCTTCCCTATCTCTATAAACAACATGTGTACTGTGGGAGATGTTTGCATATGAGTGTGATCCAGTACTTTACTTATGTCTCTGTTGTAACTTCACTGTGTGCACTGGGCAGATGTCTGTATTGTGGGAGGTTCCTGTGTTAACACATAGAAATGCCAGATATGTGTGTGCAACTGCTGAACTGTGACATGGCCTAAGTGTGTGAGCATGCCCAGTTCGCAGTTTGTATGGCTTCTTGACTGCCACATCTCATTTATCTAAGTGTGTGAGCATGCCCAGTGTGACCTTTCCTTATGTTGGGATTTGCGGACCACCACATTTGTGTTTGTGTTTTGACGCCATCTATATATCACATGTACAGTTGAGTGTTGGACATCAGGTTGTGTTCTTACTGCCCAACTGCTTTGTGTCTGAACCTAACAGGCATTATGCTGTGCCTGCAGGGTCGCCATGGGATAGTTTGCATACAGTTGTCATCATCCTTTCCTGCTGACCAAACAGTTGCATTGTCATAGTGTGGTGCAGTACTTTCACTGGTGGACAGTATAATCGGTTTCAGTCCTATCACTGCTTGTAATATTTCTAGTGAGCACACCAGACTGGTTGAGGGCCAGTTGTGCAGATATGACCATGTTGCATTTTGTTCAGATATGGACAGCATAGTACATGATTGTCCAACATTGTTAATGTATTCCACAACTTGTGTGGACAGTGACAAACAATGTCCATGTGCCCTAGTCCATTTGTAGTGCTAGTCAGAGGGTGTTTGTCCTTCAACACACATTTACTGGTGTTTGCCATGACATATGTCACGGTTAGTGTGCTGTGCCTCTGTCTACCCGTGACATACAGGTGATATCCAGGGTACACTTACCATCTCCCATCCAGTCATCATGATTCCTCTGGATGACAGTCACTGAGAGACTCCCTGGATATCTTGTAGTGGGAGTTTAGTCATGAGTGGAGTGAGCTTCTGGGTTATGGACCAATTGGCACAGCATGTCCTGTTTATGTCTGTGCTGGGGTTCAGGCCTGTCAGCTGCATAGGTCACCAGCATTCAGTGTTTACATGGTGCCAAATGTCCATTGGTACCAGGTTGGTCATGGCTCTATACATCAGGCACAGTTCACCTCCAGCCAGGCAGTATGGTACTGTGTGGAGCTGCAGTTTCTTTACTCAGGCGACACAAGGCACCTGTTACAGCTCTGCGATCATCCTGGTGGAGGTATTTGTGTGGTCTTTCCAGTTTCTGCAGGTGTCTGCTATGGTACATCCCTGAAGGGCCATTGTAGTCAATTGTGGGGCTGCTGATGGATGACTGGAGAGGCACATTGCCATACCCTAACCAAGCTGTGCTTACCTTCATGATTAGGTGGGTATATGGTATGTTTCTGTAACCACTACAGACACATGGTTGTCACATGCAGGATATCTATCACCTTGTGTCCCCAGGTCTGTTATTTCTCCTGTTGTACTTACTGGGTTAACACCTATGTGGTAATTTCCTGTACTGTGTTTCCACAGGGGTTGACTATACACTATTCTGCATTTAGCTTGTTGACATGGCTGTGGCACCACTTGTGTGTTTCTATGTGTGCCTTTTGTAGGTTGCTTGTGTCAGCTGGAGGGTCCAATATGGTGGCCAGTTTGTAGTCCTCTGCAAACCTGTTCAGACAGAGTCCTTCCATGTTGGCCTGTACCTATGTGACATATATAGCATACAAGAGAGGTCCCAGGACCATGCCTTGTGGGATGCCAGTTGTACCTGGTTTGCAGTCTGCCATGGCTACAGCATGTCTGCCAGGTCAGTTCCCGTCCTTGAGCTGGTTTGCAACCCATCTACTTGATAGGGGTTTATAGTTAGGCTGGTGAGCTTATCTGTACTGCCAACTAGGGTATTGTATGGAAGGGTTTAGCAAGGTCCAGATAGGCTGTGTGATCAACATTCCCCACATCACTGGGCTTGGTGCATGTTTCACATGAGTAAAGGGGCAGGATCTGCCCTATGACAGCCACACTGGGTAGGGTCCAATGTCTGTAGGTACCCAATCTCATTATTCATGGGATCCATGATCATTTTCCCTTACTTTTCCCAAACCCAGATAGTCAGGGTTGAGGGTGATAGTTTGCAGTATCCATTCAGGCACCCCCCTTTTTGGTGTGGGGGCCACTGTTGCTGTACACTGCTTTTGGGTACATATCCTGTGGTAGGACTGATAGTGCATAAAATGTATTTGCTGTTCCATTCTTCTTACAGTACTTGTTGGACACAACCCAGGACACCATCTGGTACCATTGATGCTGTGTGTGTGCTTTGTGGATGCTGGCTGTTACCTCAGCATCTGCAATGTAGGGGCCAGCACTCTCCTGGGATAGATATTTGGCAGTTAGGTGCTGGTGGGGAGGTTGGAAGGAATCTTTTTTAGGCTGTTGGCAATGGGGGGGTTTTATTGTTTGTGATATTAGAGTGCTGCAGAGCATATCTGTGGATTATCACCATGGTTCCTACCATCAGGTAGGGCAGCTGTGTGATAATCCTTTGTGTCCTGCACAATTTGTATCATCATAGGTTCATAGGTTCATACTGGGCTATCTGCCCGGGCCTTGTTTGAGCACGGAAGACTGTGTGTGGGTCTAAACCCCCTTGCAATGTGCATATTATGCCCACGTAGGGTTTACTTTCCTAGATGTGACACAGGGATGGCCCGCAGTGTACACCTACTATCTCCCATGCACTTCACCGGGTTTCTCTTGTTGAGTTTGTGTGGAGCTCAGCCATCATGGACTGGGATTCTGTTCCAGAGTGTCCTGAGCCTCTGGGGTTTTGGATCTGTCCCTCCAGCACATCCTATTAATCTATGTGTAGAGGTTCAGATATCTCACTGTGGTGTGTCTCTGGATTTGGGGTTTCTGCAGTGGAGCATGTCCATTCATTCTGGATTGGACATGGACTTTTACATCAGGCATACATCACCTCTGACTGTGCAGTATGCTTCTGAATTGGGCTGTGGTTTCTTCAGCCAGGCTGCAGATGTCCAATGTTTGGACCCTTTATCCTGTTGGTGGGGTACATTTGGGGTCTTTCTGACTGCTGCATGTAAGGTAAGGTACATCCGAACTGGGGCATAGTTTCATGTATGGGCCTGATAAGGGAAGGTATGGGGCACAGTGACCTCTGTAGCTCTACATGTGCATCCTTTCATATTAAGGTGGGCAATATAGCAGGTCTTCCTGGCCACCTTGGCAATGTGAGTGTCACATGACAGGTTACCATCCACTTGTGTCCCTAGGTCCATGATTACTTCTTCCATACATAATGGATTGCCACCTATGTCATACTTTGTGTGTGCCTTGTTTGGTATTTGTTGAGACATTCATACTCTGATGTGTCTTCAGGAAGGCTGGCTGGGGTACCTGGGTTTGTGTGTGGGGTCTGTAGCAGGCTTCAAACAGGTACACAGTTTGAGACAGTGTTACTTGCCCGTGGATAGTCCATGCTGCTTCTTGCTGTGGTACCAAACTATGGGTGTGGTTATTCTTGATAATTACTGGTAGCCACACTCCTATTGTCATGTGTTCCATGTTTTGGAGCTGTAGAGCATGGTATGAGGCATAACCTGGTAGTATTAGGGTGCTCTTCTGGGCCTTGCCCAGGTTTCTGTTACAGAACACATATTACCATTCTCCATGCTGTGGTGGGTTTGGTCTGCATGCACCTTGCAGGTTAGACATCTGGCATTGGGTAGCATTACGTCCAGGTTATTATCCCTTGTGCTACCTATGGTGGTGGGTTTGTGTTTCCAGACTTACCTATTACAGGCACAGCAGGGGTGACAACAGCCTTTGCCAGTATCAACACAACCAGGTGTGCTGGGTGCGTGCCATCCCTAGCAGGTGGGGCATCATGTCTTGCTCAGCATGTCAGCCCAGGCTGTCAGCCATGTGTTCCCCCTTGCTAACAGCAATACCTCAGCCAATTATTGTACTTGATCTTGTTGTCTTCATAGTGTGGCATCATGCTTGGTGAGGCTGAGATGTTAGGTTGGGTCTTCATGTTTGCATATACTAGATGGTGTTACATTGCTTAATACATGGCAATCATGCCTCAGGTGGTGCTGCAGGGCTGCCACTGTCGAATGCACATACTACACTCCCTGTACATGTTTGAGAGCAGGTTATGTCATGTTAGGCATCCCTGTTACTATATGAGTGAGTCAGAGAGGGGTATCATTCCCAGGGTTCCTACTGAGCCAGTGTAGGGTTTTGGTTGCCTCTTTGCCAAGGCCAGGGCATACTGGGCACGCCTCCTTCTGCCTACTGGGGCAGGCTCAGGTTGTTCCTCCTCCGAGTCACGCTCTGCCTGTGATGGCCTTGGCAATGGTGGGGGGCTGTTTGTCCCGGCCCTATGCTGGTCCTGCTGCAGCTGTTTTCGCAGGATCATATTATGTAGCATAGCACATACCATGACAATTTGGGTACATGTAGTTGGTGAGTACTGCAAGGCTCCACCAGATGTGTCCAGGCACCGGAACCGTGACTTGAGCAGCCCAAACACACGCTCTATTACATTACGTGTTTGTGCGTGTGCCTCATTATGGCATTCCTGTTCAGGTGTGTGTGTTTTTCTGATGGGTTTCATCAGCCACGGCTCCAGTGCATAACCTGAATCCCCCACTAGATGACCATGTGGGATGTCCTCATTGGCAAATGTCTGGTACAGCTGCGTCAAATGCCAGATATGGGAATCATGGTAGCTCCCAGGGCAGCCAGCACACACATTCATTATTATGCCCTGGGCATCACACACGACCTGGCAGTTGATGGAGGGGAAGCCCTTGCAGTTAATGTAGGCCCTACCCCGCTCACCGGCTGGTGCTTTGATGCGTATTGTGCAGTCTATTGCACCCACTACCTCAGGGTATTCCGCTATTTGCTGGAAGAGACGCATATTGCTGGCCAATACCTCACGGGCATTGGAAAAATATACATGATCACCGACATGTGCTGACATGGCATCCAGGAACTGGTGCAGTACCCTGGAGGCTGATGCCTGTGATATCCCCATCATATCGCCAGTTGGGTCTCTGGAAGGTACCTGTTGCTAGTATTCTTAGGCCAACACATACCTTGGTTTCCACTGGGATGGGTTCCCCTCTGTTGGTTCTGTGTGTGAGGTGTGGCCTGCACAGCTCAACAATTTGCTGCAGGAGGTCTCTGTCCACTCTATAGCGCTCCACTATCTCCAGCTCATGTAACCCCTGGTAGGTGACCCTGGGCCTGTACACTCTTCTCCTTTCTTCACTGTGGGTTGTCTGGCAGCATTTCCATTGTCACCACCCTCAGCAAGTCTCCTATGTCTCCTTATGACAGCTATGGCAGCCCCTAGCATGTTTGGTCTGAGTGCAGCTTTTTCACTTCTACTAGCTTACTCCTGTCTTGCAGTGTCTCTTGAAAGAAACATACTGCAATGCTGTTTGCAGTGTTTTAAGTGCTGGGCTGGGCTTGTATTCTGCCTGTGTAATTGCCTGCTTCTAATTGTTTTCACCTGCTACCTCTACAAGTATTCCCTGCTAGTTTCCTACTATTTCTTCTGCTTCCTTTTCCTCTCTGTTTCCTCAGGGGAGCAGGGGCATACCAGCAAAACATGCTCACAGTGGCTAAAACACGTGCACACATGCTTACACGGATCAGAATCTGCTTATTTGGATTAAAACGCAGCACACCAGGGAAACAGGTTTACAGATCTTTAAACAGGCTCCTACATGCTTACTCTGCCTTACACGCACCCCCTGTCTTACTCTGGCTCCCAGCATGCAACAGATGCATGTACAGCAAGAAACTTTGGTGTTGGCCACAGTGTACACCTTCCATTTCTTGACTTTCCCATGCTTATCTGTTGACACTCCTCTTTTTCTGCTGTGTGATTGACATGTTTCACATACCACTTTGCTCCAATGAGCTTGATTTCTTCCTGACATTCCCCCCTGTGATGTCACCTATCTCCTACTCTGTTACTCCCCCTTATCTAACTCTTACACTACACGGAATGTGCTCATTTGCTATGTGACAGTGTGATTCACTATCCTACCACTCATTTACATAGGATTGCCTACTAATGCTTAGTTACATGTCTTACACTCAGCTTCCCCCCTTAGCAACCACTAGACAGTGGCCATGTTGTTTTTGGTCTGCTAGTCCCTGCATTGCAAATCCATGCATTACATAAAACCCACATTTGTGGGTTTCCC
>NW_025053224.1:0-9705 GCF_019279795.1 Protopterus annectens | reverse complement strand
CCTTTTTCCCCTTTTTAAAAATGGGTTTTAAAAAAAAAAAACTATTTTTTTTGGTTTTTTTTTTTATAAAAAAGTTAATTTTATTTAATTTTTTTTAAGTTTTTTTTACTGGGAATTATGATAGCATTAATGAATTTATTTTGGAAGAAAACTTTTTTTAACATATTTAAATGAAATACAGTTTATTATTTTAAGTGAAATGGTATTGACAATATTATGAGTTTGAAAAGAGTTAATTTAACTTTTGCAAAAAAAATTATAATTTGAAAATGAGTTATTTGTTTATTTAAAATTTTTTTTATTTAAAATATATGGCAATTAGAACTTTTAAATTTTTAAAAAGATAGGGTTTTTTAGTAATGAAAATTCAAAAGTGCCATCTAAATTTTAAAATTAAAAAAATATCAAAAGACATTTTTTTGGGGTTAAATTGATTAAAAGCAAATTTTTTCAGACTATGAAAATTCATTGGCAAACACTTTTAACATGAGTTTAGTAAAAAATTTTAATTGCTTCATGTAATCCTAATTTTACATATAAAATTGTTTTAAAATATTCTTTATTAAAGAATGAATTGTGTAAAACAAAAATTTTTAAAATTTTTTAAAAGGAAAAATTTAGTAAAAAGTTTTTATCATGTGACATTGGGGTTTTTTTTCTCTGTTTAAAATCTAAAATTTAAAATTTTTATTCTTTGGGTCTTAGAAAAAAAAGTCATCACTAATGATATAATTAGATTTTTATTCTATTGACCAGAATAGACATAAAATTTTATATTCATTGTTAAGAAAAATAGGGAAAGAAATCATGAGTTGGGTTTTTGTTTTCCAAAATATGAAAATTAAAGAATATTCCATGAATAATTGTGCCTTGTGAATATGTTTAATTTAGTGCTTTTAGATTAGCAGAAGCTGGAAATAATTTGAAAATTATAAGATTCCATCTATATCTTTGTTTTTTTTATTCTTAATTTTTCTTTTTTTTGAATGTAATTTTTTTTTGAATGTTTATGAACTCTGGTATTTTTTTTAAAATTTTGAGGAATGTCAATTTATTTATGAGGAGAAACATTATTTTGTATTTTTTAAAGAAAAAAAGCTTTAATATGTATTATATCTGAAACATTTTTTTGTTTTCCCTTCATGAATTATATTTGAATATTTTTTCCATTGGAATGTTTTTTTAATTTTTAAAAATTATGCATATATTTAGACAGTAAGAATTTAATTTTAATTTTTAAAGCCAAATTGGTTTTATGCATTAAGATATCAGTTTTTTTTATTTAATTAATTTTTTTTTGAACTGGATCTTTTCCACCCTTTTAGGTTAGTTTCATTATTTGTTTTGGATATTAACAAGTTCTGTTTCCACCTTTGATTGTTACACCAAGAAATAATTTTACCATAAAGATAGCCTTTAGTGAATATCAATAATTTATGACTAGTATAATTTGTATCTAACTATATTGACCAAAACCAACCATGGAAACTTTTAAATTTTTGGGAAATCCCAAAAATTTTTGGTAAATGTCATTTTTAAAACTATTTTAATAATGAGTGAGTTATGGTCAGATCAATTAGAAGAATGTGATATTTTCATTTTTAAATTTTGGGGAAACAAAATTTTATCTTTTCTCTTTTGGGGTGTTAATCTATAGTCACGGGGAAAATAATAGTGAATTATCTTTTTAAGACTAAATTGTATAATAATTGAAAATGATATATCTATTTTTAAGATTCTCCTGTGAAGTAATATGAAAAGGTTTTTTTATTGGTGGTCTCCTGACTTTAGAATACAATTAAAATTCCCCCCCAAAATTAAATTACCTTCAAGTTTTTTTAAATGCTATGTGCTTTTAATTGTTCCCCCTTATAGAAACCAATATAAGTTTCCCAGTGTTAAAATTCTGTTACATGCATTATTACTATTGATAAAAGTCCATCTTTACCCATAGTTAAAATATCAATTGGTAACATTTTTTTCCATAATATTAATACTTTTCTTTTTTTTACTAGTGAATTAGATAGTGTTAGGAACTTTTATTCCATATGGGGACTTAGTTTTAAAGGGGGAAAAATACCATTTCCTTTATTTATTGTAGATAAAAATTTGGGATCTTTCCTTGGGTTTTTAAACCATTGAAAGAGGCACTTATCCATCTTAAGTTTATTATTGAAGAGTATTTGATTAAATGGGACAAGATATTTTTTTTTATTTGCTGTGTAATTTATACATTTATTAAATCTAATAAATAATTTATTGACCAAATTATACAATTTAGAATTTAAAAGAGGCAAAAAAAAAATAAAATGTACAGAGAATTACATGCAAACATAAGCTTAGAAAAACCCTTTTTAACAAACATGGAATGAATAGCTTTCCCCAATCTGAGAGAACAAAAGGGTTTAAGATTAATCATTACAAAATTAAACCCAAACATTATTGAGATTAGTTCCATTGACTGTTGCTCAGTTTTAAAAAACAACAAGCATAAAAGCTATTATCAATACATAAAATATTTTGGGAAAACCATTTAATAACTCTGAAAAAAGAATTGTCACAATTTACTTTAAAATGGTAAACCAGGAAACATTTCCCTTTTCAAAAAGTTTGGTAAAGTAAAATATCGATTTTAAAAATATTCCAGTTTCCTTCTATCCCCAAGAATCATTGCCCAATTTAAATTCAATCCCTGTTATAGAATACACTATGG
This sequence comes from Protopterus annectens, assembly GCF_019279795.1. Classification (NCBI taxonomy): domain Eukaryota; kingdom Metazoa; phylum Chordata; order Ceratodontiformes; family Protopteridae; genus Protopterus; species Protopterus annectens. Next base: position 6,992 of record NW_025053224.1, on the reverse strand, counting down.
TCAGTCTGTGAGATTTATTCACCATAGTTTCAACTATAAACCCAGGAATCATAAATTTTATAATCAGTTTCACTCTAGTAGATGGGGAACAAGAGCAAATTTTTTTATATATATATATTCAGGGGGCATTTGACTCAACTGCATTCAAACACGGAAAACTTGTATGCCGAGCAGTCTAAATGCCCACCCTGCAATTTAAAAAAAAAATTAAACACAGAAGAGCAGTCTGCTCAAATGTCCACATAACACCAAACATTATAAACATCAATTTAAAAAAGTAAAACATTAATTTTTTTTTTTTTTCAAATAGTGATTTTTGGGGTGATTGTTAGCTGCAGTTAGCAATAATGGAAGAAAAGAAAGTTTTTTGAAAATCCCCAAAAGAAAAGCTAATTGGGAACAAAGAGGAGGCATCATTAGTACATTTTAATTTATTTTTTAAACCAGTTTTGAAATAATATGAATATATGTTTAAAAATATTACTAAAAGCGGGAAAAGGCAGTATCAGTGAACAAAATATATATTTTAAAGGATCCTGATATACTTTTTCAGTTAAGCAGCTTACCCAGCGCAAATGGGTCCAAGTTTCCCTTTTCCCAGCACTGGTGTGTTTAACCCCAGAAAGATTTATTTTAAAACACTTACCCACCCAAGGGTTTTGCGGGCTTTCCCAACCAGTGCACCATACAAGCAAAGAGAAAAGTGCAAACCCGGCACATAGCCTGTCGGGACAGTTTTAAAAAAATAATGACAATTCAAACCCAGGACTCTGTGCACCATAATCAAATTGAACCAATAAGCCATGACAGCTTAGGAGAAACAGCCACTTTTAACATACATATATTAAAAACCATTTGCAGGTCTGCAGTCAGAGAATTTTCAAAACAGCCAATCAAAAAAAAAATGCAATAAACCCCCCAACGGGAAAACTCACCATAACTGAAGCTCACATCTGCAGTTAAAATTTGGGGGCCTAGGGGGCATGCTTCCCACTTTATCGGGAGGTACATGGTTTGGTTTTGAATCATGAGTTCCCGAGTTAAAAGGGTGGATAACAGATTGGGAAATGTTCATTACCAGTGTCACATTTTTACTGGGGAGCAGGATCCCCCCATGCAGACCTGAAGAGAAAGCAGGACCACTGAACCCAAAGGATGCAGGAGGTTGTGGGGTAAAACCCCCCAACTGAGTAAGCCATGGAATGCAGTATGTAAGAATTTATCATTGATTCTGTATAATGGATAGGTATGTCTCATATCCCCTTTATTTACTTCACAGCTCAGGGGCTTGAATCAGCAACCTATAAAGTTTAAGCCACAAAAGTGATTATTCTGCATGTATTGTTTTTAAAAAAGGAGAATGAAAGAAAGTGTAGTCCAAAATGTAAAAGCCCTGAATAAGTCCCTGATGTACTTTTAAAAAGTCAAAAGAGAAAAGAGTGTAGTAACTGATTGAAATAAAATATGTCTGAATAATATCTCTGCAGGTAATCATTAAGTGGGGAGCCTGAAAAAAATTTTTAACCTTTTAAAAAGGAAAATGTTTTGAATATGTTTTATATGCACTGTAAAACAAAAAAGGAGACCTGGAAAGTGTGTAATGTAATTAAAAAGGATAAAACCGGGGGTGTCCACTTACTTTTAAATGTTGTTGTACCCTTGCATTATACAAATAATACTGTTTTTAAAATTGCTGGCAACCCAGAGTTGGGCAGTCCCATCTAAAGTGGGTGATGGAAGGGTAGATCTGTGGAAAAAACAGTCCTCCAGTCAGTGACTGGTATGCATAAGTAAATGGTTAGCTTGTTAATTTGTTCCCCAGAAATGTGAGTGTGCTACAAGAAATGCTTTTTACAAATTGAACTAAAAGTCTTTAACACATCCAGATATGTAGATAAAGAAATATAAATAAAAACAAGAAATATGTACCAGTAACATCTGCATCTTGAAATTAGTATGCAGATATAGGAATATATAATGAACTAAAACCTATTACACAAGATTTTGGGAAGTAAAAAAAGGAAAAACCTGCAGTCACTAGAATTTGTAGACTAAAAGACTTATAAGATGTTAATTGAGGTTTTTTTTCATACTGTATGTGCCATGAACCCACCCCTTTTTGAATTTAAAATTTGTTGGACATATGTCCTATTGTTCTTTAAAAATCTGCATTTACTTTGATGCATGTGCCCTGTTCAAACACCAACATTGGTGTTTACCCAAACATCCCTGCATGCTGTTGGAAATTTCCCCTTTATTAATATATGCATGTGTTATGCTTGCTGTTCAACTGTTGGAACCTTGGGAGTTGGGTTAATGGGGTTAGACTGCATTGAAAAAATCAAGCTGTTGTTTATGTTGTAATTAAACACCTAATCACAAAAAGGGAAGGTAGGGACCCATTTTCAGCTGGTGAATGCACCTGGCACCACAGGGGGACAAGTTCCCCCATTGGTTGTACCATTTGGAACGCGAGGGTCATCCCCCGTGCAAGTGTGCAGGGGCCACTGTCACCCGGGGTTTTTCTAAGATCCAGTGTTATAGGTTCAAAGGGTTTATAGGTAGATACTAGGCTATCTGCCCTAGGGGATTTATAAGCCTAGCCAGAGTGTTTTGGCTTCCGCCTCCCCATTAGTTAGCCTACTGTGCCCCTGTAAAGTAGGTCACAGAATTTTAAGATTAGTTTACTGTGCCTCTGTCTAGCAGGGACACAGAAGAGATCCCAGGGTGAATTTTTTTTTCATCCACCCAAAATTTCCCAAAATAGCAAGGGCTATGTCTAACATGATTTGGGGTTCTATTCCAGAGTGAGGGGGGCCTCTGGGAAATGAATCTGTCCCTCCAGCATGTCCTATTTATTTTTGTGCTGAGGTTTAGGTCCCTGGAGCTTTGCTCTAAGGGACTTGGATTTTTGAGGTGGAGCATGTCCATTAATTCGGGTTTGACATGGCTTTTTGTCAGGCATAGTCCTCTGAGTAGGGGGAAAACTGAGTAGAGCTGGAGTTTCTTTAGTCGCTGCATAGGGCATCTGTTTGTAGCCCATGATCCTCTTGGTGAGGTACTTTTGGGGTCTCTCCAGTTGCTGCAGGTGTGGGTAAGGTACATCCCAAAGGGGCATTGTATTCAATTATGGGCCTGAAGTGAAGTAGAGGGGCACAATGACCTCTTTGATCTAGATGAACCCTTTTTTGATAAGGTGGGCTATATAGAAGGTCTTTCTAACCACTTTGGCAACGTGATTATCAAAGGAGAGATTACTATCTACGTTGGTCCCCAAATCTCTAATTACTTCTTCTTTTAATGGATTACCACCTATGTGGTAATTTGTGGGCACCTTGTTTTTCCCAAAGGGGGTGACTATGCACTTTTTTGCATTTAGCTTGAGGGGGCTCTGGCACCAAGCATCCATCTCTGTGAGACCCTTTTGGAGGATGCTTGTGTCAGCTGGAGATTTGATTATGGCCCCAGTTTGCAGTCATCTAACTTTGTCAGCCATAATCCCCCCGTTAGCCTGAACCTCAAAAGTATATACCGAACAAGAGAGGTCCCAGAACTGAGCCCTTTTGTAACTGGTTTGGATTCGGACATGGCACCCGATTCTGACCATGTGGGGTTTTATCTCTGAGCCAGTTTGCAACCCATCTTGTGATATAGGGTTATATTTAAGCTGGTAAGCTTATTTATGATGCCCTGGGGTATTGTGTTGAAGGCTTTTTTCCAGGTAGGCTGTGTGGGCTACCTTGCCCTCATCTATGGCTTTGGTAACTGTTTCAAAGAAATCAACTAGGTTTAAGAGGCAAGATCCCCTTAACAAAGCCAATTGGGTAGGGTCCAGTGTCTGGAGGCTCCCAATGTCTTTGTTTATGAGTTCCATGATAAAGCTCCATAGCTTTACAGACCAGACTAGTCAGGCTTATGGGCGATAGTTTGGGGCCGTTGTGGCACCACCTTTGTGGAGTGGGACACTGTAGCAGCCATTCTTTTGGGGACATATCCTGTAGTAAGGCTAAGTTTGAACAGTGACTTAATGTGAGGGTTCAGTTCTTCTTGGAGCTGTAAGACACAGCCTGGGACACTCCGTCCCATAGATGCTGTTTTTGCTTTGGAGAGGGCAGCTTTCACCTGTGCATCTGTGATGTCAGGAGGTTACATTCATTGGGATAGGCATTTGCCCTTTGGGGAGGGGGGGGGATTTTGCTGAATCTGTCTGCCAGGATGTTGGCTATGTCTGTAGGTTCATTATATTTTGTACCGTTTTGCAACAATTCAGAGCATATCTGGGAGTTTCCACCCATGTTCCTGACATAACTAAAGAAGGCCTTGTGATTAAGTGTCTAGGGCAATTTTTCTTTCAAAACTGGCCTTTGATGATTTTATGAGGGATCGAAGTTTCTTGCTAATACTGATCAGAGATGCCTTCCCTTTTGGGATTTTGCTCTGTCATGTAGTAGCTTCCTCCTTCTGTTGTATAGCTTATTTAGGGGGGTCCACCAGACGGTCTCCTTTTTTTGGGGGAGTGAGTCTTGGTTTTATTTGGGATAGAACGATCCATGCATTCCTGCAGGTGCTCATAGAATGCATTTGTAAAGGATTCTGGATTGGGCTGTATTATCCTCGGGCCCAGGGGCTTTGAAGGATTCCACCTCAGTCTTGAGAAGTGCAAAGTTGGCTTTTGAGAAATTCTTTACAGTGATTTCCTTGGCTGGGGTGGGAGGATATGGATGTCCGGGGAAATTTGTTTATGGTCTGATCTTACCAATGAGGGTTTACCTCTGGTGTGGAACATAGAGTCCCCATGTGGGTGATGACCAGGTCAAATATGTTGTTCCCTCTTGGGGGGGTGGTGACCTGTTGTTCCATTGTTAGAGTTTATAAATTAAGGAACCGGGGGGTGTTTGGGCTTGAGTAGTTTTCCCAGTCAATGTTTGGGTAGTTGAAGTACCCAATAACATAGAGATCATATTCTCCAGTGTTCTCAGGAATGCCAAGTGGGGTTCCTGTAATAGGGAGGGTGTTCTGTAGCAGGCTACAAACTGAAAGGCAGTTTTGCCCACTGTTAGTTGCACATGGATGGTTTCCAACACTTGCAGTGCCACTAACCTGGAGGTGTAGGTATCTTTGATGAATATAGATACTCCTCCTTTTGTGCTTCGGTCCGAGTTTTGGCGCCGCAAAGCATGGTATGAGCTATAACCTGGTAGTGCTGGGGTGCTCTCAGGCGCCTTGACCCAGGTTTCTGTTACTGCACAGACATGATTTTCTCCATACTGGGGAGAGCCTCGAGTGCATGCATCTTGAGGTTTAGACTTCTGGCATTGAGTAGCATTACCTTTATTTTTTTTATCCTTGGGTTGTCTATGGAGGTGGGTTTGTCCTTTGAACCTTGCCTAAAAAAGGCACTATGGGGGTGGCAAGAGCCTTGGCCAGTATAAAGCCAAAGGGTGACAGGTGCAAGCCGCCCTAGCGAAGCAATGTGGTTTGTCGAGCATGTCATCCCAGGCTGACAGACACTGGATCCCCTTTGAATGACACCAATACTTTAGCCAATTGTTGAAACTGATCATTTTGTCTTTATACTGTGGCATCATTCTTGGTGAGGGCAAGATGCTACTCAAGGTCAGGGTCATACCAGCCTGGGCTACATGGTCAGAGAGCTCCTCTATGTCTCTTTTCATGTAGTCCAGGGAGGTACATCTCAGGTCATTCACACCAGCATGGACAATGATGGAGTCATACTTGTACTTGATTTGGAGTGACCTGAGTGCTTGTGTTATGTGGTGGATCCTGGCACCAGACAGGCAGCTTACAGTGACCTTCTCCTTGTTCAGTCTGGTGAGGGACGTCAGTGTGCTGGACAATAGAGTCCCCTATAACAAGTGTATTTGGTGTGTAGTTTGGCCTTAAGGGCTGTGACTGTGAGGCACACTGATTTTGTGAGATATGTGATTCGTGGGTATTGTTGAGGGGTGGCTGTTGCTTGGATATCTGCTTAGGAGGTCTTTGCTGTTTAGGCGGATTTTTATTTAGAGCCTCCAAGTATGTTTTTGTGTGTTTATGTCTTGGGTATGCAGATGCAATAGGTCTATGTGAGACTGGATTTGTGGTGTGGGTGGTTACCTTTTCCTCCTGACTGACTGTGCCAGTCTTGGGTTGAGAGAGCTCTGCCTCCAGTTTGGCTGTGTAACTGCATCTCTCACATGTATTAGAGTTTGTTGGAAGGAGGAGAGGGTTGTCTGTGTACATAAGGCAATTGCAACATTGCCTCAAAATTCCCAGATTCACCAGTTGGACTGGAGAGTAACCTTGAAAATGACCCTTGGGCATACCAGATTAGTATAGGGAACTTTTTTTTACTGATCAGATTAGGGAAGGGAACTGATTTTCACTTGATCAGAAGGACCAATCGAGCCTAATACTTATGAGAAGTCAAGGAGGGTGTAGTGCTTTAGTTAATTAGTGTTTCCTTATAAGAGCTGAGCAAGTGCAGGGCTTTAGAAAGAGAATAGAGTGATTACTTTGAGAGTTTGAACAGTTCTAAGGAAAAAGTGAAGAGCAGACTTTGTGGAGCCTGGAATAGTTTAAACCTGTTTAGGCGCTGTTCCAGTCTCTGATCTAAGCTCAGGTGAGGGCAGTCTCAGGTGAGCCTGCCCATCCTACACAGCCCCAGCACAGCCACCTCGGGCTGTAAGGTGCAGTAGTGACTGCCATGGGTGGGGATCTCAGTTCCACTGTTACCATCTGTGGGCACATGGGCTTGCGATTTCCAAACATCCGCCCCGTGTTCACCCACCCATGTGTCATACACCCCTGTGCTCTTGTTTGTCTTGTCTGTTTACCTCCCCAACCTACCTCCCAAACATACCTACTTCCTCTACCTCACTTTCCACTCTCACCTGAAAAAAAAAATCTGTACCCACAAAAAATCTAAGCTCATTGCATGGTGAGACTGTGCGCAAATTTTCACGGTGAAGCCTTTTCCACATTTTTTCCGC
>NW_025053223.1:0-13318 GCF_019279795.1 Protopterus annectens | reverse complement strand
TTCTTTTGGATCATATTTTCCTTGTTTGCATGATCCAGACCATCCCCATGCTGGCATGTCTGCCTGTCCCAAGGCCCTGTCTCTGATTGCCTTTTTCCAGTCTCCTGTTCCTCAAGATTCAGTCATTGCCAGGGACTTTGAGTCCTTGGGCTTATGGCTTCCATTATTCCTGTGCTCCCTCTAGCCAGGCTCCATGTGAGGAAGTAGTAGTACCTCAAGTCAGTGTGGCTTCAACATTGTCACCCCCTGGCCTTCCTGGTTTCATTTCTTCCTTGTCTCAAGCTTGAGCTTCAGTGGTGGATTCATAAACTTTCTCTCAATCTGGAGGTTCCTTTCCAGTCTGCAGTCGAGACTCTAGCTTTTTACCGATGCCTCAGACAGGGGGTGGGGAGCATCCTTTGCCTTTCTGAAGGTTCAAGGTCTCTGGTCTCTTAATAATCAGAAGTTGCTCAACATCAAGGAGTTGAGGGCTCTGTTTATAGCTCTTTAGGCTTTTCATACAATCTTTCATCCTGGGCCCCTCAAAGTTTTTTCACAAACAAAACCATGTTGATGTATGTCAACAAGCAAGGGGGTACAAGATTATGCCTCCTAGCACTTCAGGTCTGGGATCTAGCTGTCCAATATCAGGTGACTCTTCTTGGGTAAGTTTACATTCTTTCTGAGCACTGTCTTGTGGCAGACTGAGTAGGTCTAGTACACAGTCTTATGAATGGATGCTTAACAGAGATGTTTCTAGACATTTTCTTTTGGTGGGGTATTCCTCAGGTTGATCTTTTTGCCTCCCCTCTGAACAGGCAACTTACTCTGTTCCAGATTCCCATGTCCTCTGGTTTGGAACATGGACACCCTGTCTTTTCCGTGGAAGGAGATGGTTTCTGTATGCCTTCCCTGCCCTTCCTCTGCTTCTGAGAGTCTTGCACAAGATTAGGCATCTGCAAAATCTTGGTAGTGTCTCTCTTGAGCCAGACAGGATTGGTTCCCTCTTTTTTTCTCACTTGACCAGGTGCAGTTACCACAAGTTAACTCACCGTGTGGACCTCACGTAAGATTAGATCTCTTATCCATACTCACCCACTCTTCAGCTGCTGCTGTGGGTGATGTGGATTTGATCTCTTTTAGACAACTGTTTTCTGAGTCTGTGCCTTGAGTCCTGCAGGAGAACAGGAAATCCACTACCAGGAAATTACATTTGTCCTAATTGAAGAGATTTTCTGTTTGGTGTCTCTCTCAAAACCAGGATCCCTATCTGTGCAGGTTCGTGTAGTTCTGTTTGTGATCTACTCCATGTTAGTTTCATATTCTTTAGTTAAAGCTCACCTGTCAGCGGTTTCTGCTTTCTGCCTTTAGCTCCTCCTCTGGCTTGTAGAGTTTAGGTCATGTAGTTTCTTAACGGCGTCTTTCATAACAGGCCTCCCAGGAAGCCAGTTCCGCTTACTTTGGGACCTCTGTTTAGTTCTTGAAAAATTGAGTCAGGCTCCTTTTGAGTTTGCTGCTTCAGCGTCTGTACAACAGTGTACTTGGAAGTCTGTCTCTTTTGCCCTCACTTCAGCTATGAGAGTGTCTTAGCTTAAGGATCTCATGGCTTTTCTCAGTTTTTCTTTTTTCATTGAGGCAAGGTGTGTCTTCTTACTGCTCCTGCTTTTATGCCGAAGGTGGTCAATAAGTTGCCTCTTAATCAGTGTATTAATTTGCTTTCCTTTTTCCTTCTCCATAATCAGCAAGTGAAACGTTTCTTCACACTGTGGATTTGCATGGACAGCTCAGATATTATTTAGATAAAAACTAAAGTTATTCACAAATCTGAGCAGCTTTTTGCTTATTTTCACCTTTGTCTGAGTCTAGCTGTTTCTAAACAGACCATCTCTTATTGGATTTCTAAAGCCATTTCTTTATTCCTTTCATGGTAGATGTCTTTCCTGTTCACTGAAGGATCACTGTACTAGAGCTGCTGCCCCTTCTTGCCTTTTTTTTCAAGAGAATGGGTAACAGTTCCATCCTTGAGGCTGCTACTTGGTCTCTGTCCTGTACGTTCACTAAGCATTATAAGTTGGATTTCCAGGGCTAGAATTGGCTTTTCCAGGGCTATCTTACATGGGTGTCTTGAGGGTTCCTCAATGCCATCTTCCTCTCCGGTTTCCTCTTCAGCTTTTGTACTCTCCCTTACATTAAAAATACTGCACAAGTGATATGGAAGGACATAATACAAATCTGATGTTCATTTCATTATTCCTGACTCTTGGGTCTATGGATCAGATTTGGCCTTTTTCTCAAGACTTATGATCCGAGCCTTGAGCCCCTCTTTCTTTTCATAATGCCTCACTCCTGCTCTAACCCCCTCAGATCTCATTTGCCGCCATCCAGCGAAGACTCAGTTCTGTAGCTTTGAGTCAGATAAGTGATTATTTTTTATTTCCTCCGTGTCTATTTTTGTAATTTCTGTCAGTAAGTTTCTCCCCTTTCACTTTGCTAGCTTTGTTTTGTATCTATCCTCCCATTCCTTTTTATCTCGTTCTTTTCCCTGGCGTTACGACTGTTACCCCCCTCCCCCCAAGCACACAAGCCCACACACCTTTCAATAACCGTTGATTTTTCCTTTATCAGAAAGAAAAAAAACTTTCCTGATCTTTGTTTTTCCTTTGGTAGGGTCAGCATAAATTGCCTCTTGATTGCTTTTTGGGTAGTAGTTGTGTGTGTGTTTTCTAAACTTTTTCAGTATGTGACAAATCTACAGGTTGAGGTGTGCCTCTTGTAGGCATAATATTTCCCTTCCATTTGTCTCTGGCTAGGGCATTTAGTGGTAGTGTGTGATACCTGTGCGGCCTTTAATCCCTGCATCCTTGCTGACTGATATGTTGATTTTGAGAGGTCTCCTTCCCAACCTCTGGAGCCCAAACTTCTATTAAGCAGCCTGCTTCAAAGGAGCTTAAGAAATGTGCCTCCTCAGGTTCCCCCGGGAATATGTCTGTACCTGAGACACACCAGTACATTATTAGATCTGACTACTTTGTAAAATAGAGATGCCCTTCTATTCATCTGTTGCAGTATTCTTTACATGAGCGGGATGCCTGGCAAGGTGACCCGATGTCGGCCAGTATGTCAAAGTCCTGTACTACCGTGAGGTGTGCAGTATGTCTTATGTAGGCTGCTATTGGATGTAGGCCATAAAAGTGAAGTACACACACACCATCCTTGGAACTTCTTTGCCATCAGTTGGATTGCAAGTCCTGGACATCATTCTGCTGCCGGAATAGTTTTTTTCTTCAATAAAGATAAGTACCACTTTGGGGAACCTTTTTATGTTTTGCTACTGTTCTCTATTGGTTGAGGGTTAATGTCATCCAGGAAAGGGAAGTGTGAGTGTGGAAAGCAGATTCCACACAAGGACAGACACTCCCCCCCAAAAAAGGAACCAGTTATTCACATGTGTTCCTAGTCCCCAGGAAGTAAGGGCCATGGAGACCCATCCTAGAACTCTCCTACTTTAACATCTTTCTAAAAGTGCCTTCCTTCAAAATGCTTCTTCAGACCCTGCTTCCTCTGATCCTCTCTCCCTAGCGTCTGTAGACATCAAGATTTATCCCAAATTAAGGAAATGTGTATGCTGCTCTGTGGGATCCTGGCACTTTCAAATCTTTGCCTTGATTTTTGGTGTGTCTACAGCTGCAAGAGTCTTCATAAAATGCTTAATGGCAGTTGTTGCTTTCTACAGACTCCAAGGCATTCAGATTTTCCCTTATCTGAACTTTATTTTCCAAGTCCATAGTCCAGAGAAAGTGAGAAACGACCTCTACTCAGCCGTGGCCATTTTGCAATGTCTGGGATTCACCATCAACTTCAACAAATCTAGTCTCATCCCATCTCAAAAGCATGTCTTTCTGGGGTGCAGATTCCAAACCAACAAAATGATTGTCTCCCTGTCCACCCCCAAAAGGCTCAGGCAATCTCTCTAATCTTCTCAGAGGTTCTCCCCCTAAAACACTTGTCTGTAAGACTGTTTCTCTGAATCCTAGGACTGATGGCTTCTATCATCCCTATGCTACCCGTGGCAAGGCTCCACATGATGAAATTCCAGTGGTTCCTGAAGTCAGTGTGGTCTCCACATGCCTACTCACTGGAATTTCCAGTGCCACTATTACCCTGTCTCAAGGAGGAGCTCCAGTTTTGATATAACTGTCCATAAACCCAGGACTTCCCATTCACCCATTACCCCCAGCTAAGGACCTGTACACAGATGCTGCGGATAAATGTTGGGAAGCAGCTCTGGGGCCCACACACTGTTCAAGGACAGTGGGCCCCCTCTCAGGGAAAAGACCACATAAATGTAATGGAGGTGAAGGCACTGATTCTAGCCTTAGTCTTTCTGGCCCCTCTTGAAAGCAGGGCGGCTTAGAATCTACACAGACAATGACTGTTCTGTGGTATCTAAACAATTGGGGGGGGCAAGATGCTACCTCCTTTGCAGATTAGTGTTACAGGTTTGGAAACTAGCATGCCAACTTCCAATCAAAACTTTGTGGCAGACGCACTGAGCAGATCCAGAACATAGGCCCATGAATGGGTGCTTCAAAGGGATGTGTTCCTGGACATTGCTCTCCAGTGGGTATTCCACAAATAGACTTGTTTGCTTCCCCCCGAACAAACAATTTCCAAAATTTTGTGGCATAGAACCACATCCTCAGGCATGGAAAGTGGGCGTCCTGTCAGTTTCTTGGAAGGGGAAGTTTCTTTATGCATTCCCTCCCCTACCACTCATTCCAAAAGTCCTACTGAAGGTTAAATAGGACGGACCAAAAATCTTGCTGGTGACTCCCTATTGGTCAAGACAGCACTGGGTCCCTCCTCTTCTGCACCTGGTCAAGGGCAGTCATCACAAGTTGCTACAGAGAGTTGACTGACTCACGTAGAACAAGAGCTCCCTCCTCCACCCATGCCTGGGAACTGTTGAGCTAACCCTGTATGTGATAGATCCCCAATTCCCTTATTCTGAGGACGTGCTTAAAGTCCTGCTGGAGGCCAGGAAACCCAGTATGAGGAAATATTACCATTCGAAATGTTAGAGCTTTTCTATTTGGTATCTTGCTAGAAACCTGGACCCGCTTATGGTGGATCCCCCTCTGGTTCTTTCATGTGTTTAGTTTCTGCAAAGCTTTTGGGTTTCTAATACTGTGATGGGAGGGGACCCCATTCCTAAGTATAAGTACGATTAAAGTTTATGAAATTAGTATTTTCAATCTTTGATGTCGGCCAGAAATGCTCTTTGCAGCTCTCGCAATATGCCCAGTAATGACTCCTCCTGCAATTCATACGGGGTTACATCGATTGGTGACATATCTAAATATGTTGGTAGATTCTTTTTTATATGACCCGTTGCTCCACCTACTATTGGAAGTGTCTGGGTATCTTTCTTTCACATTGCTCTCATTTTTGTCTGCAGATCCTGATATTTTATGACTGTGTTTGTACGCAAGACACTGTAGTCACTGGGTGTAGGTATTCAATGGTCAATGCTACTTTTGTCTTTTTTTGGACCACTATATCTGGGTTTCTAGCATCTGTCTTTTGAACTGTTGGTATTGGGTGATCCCATGTGATATAAACTTCATTATTTTCTATTATGCTTTGTGGCTCATGTTTCCATTGTTTTTCAGCCACTTCAGTACCATAATGTTTGCACAATCCCCAGTGCAACAGTCTTGCCACATTATTATTCCTTTCAGTATACAGTCCTTCTGCCATTAGTGTCACAACCAGCAACAAGGTGTTTCAAATTAGGTTTTACGAAACCTACATTTGTCTGTTTTTCCCACATGTTCAGTGGACTTTGTAAACTAGCATGTATGTAGTCCACATCTCTTGGTTTCAATTCGCCTCTCCTTAACCATTCCTGCATTTGTTCCCGATCAACATGAGGTTCTTCCAGATGTTTTCTGTACTTGCAACTATATTTATGCTTTTTTCCACATTTCTTGCCTCCTCATTTGGTCCCTTCATCTTATATTATTTCTTTTGTTTTTTTGGCACATCCAGTTGCTGCCTGTTTTTTTACTTCTGGTTTTGATTCATTTCTGTGTGAATTGCTCAATGCTGGCTTAGATTACTCTTCTATAAAAGCACATTTGTCAACTATCTCTGCATGTCTGCTTTTTTCACCTCCTTTAGCTTTCAGATTTGAGACCAAACAGTTTCTTAAAAGCATCCTCCTCATTAGACCTCCCATGAGACCTGTAGCCCGCCCCCCCCCCCTCCCGATCTTCTCTTTGTGGTAGAGAAACTGAATCAGGCTCCTTTCAAGCCAGCTTTCTCTAGCTCCTCAAACACTGTATCTAGAAAACTGTTCTGGTGGCTATAACTTCCGCCAGGTGGGTTTCTGAGCTTCAGGCCCTGATGGCTTCCCCACCCTTCCTGATCTTCTGCAAAGTCTGGGTTTCCCTTTGCACCAACCCTCCTTTCATGTCAAAAGTTGTTAATGAATTATCCTTCAACCAGACCATTCATTTGCCTACCTTTTTCCCCCTCTCACCAGAACAATAGTGAGAGGATCCTACACACTCTTGATGTACACAGACAAAGCAGGTTCTTACTTCACAAGACTAAACCTTTTAGGAAATCAGACTGACTGTTTTTGTCTTTCCACCAAAGGGCTCTGGATTGCTTGTATCCAAGCAGGCTATCTTCAGCTGGATCTCCAAATCCATAATGCTGTGCATACCATGGAAAAGACCCTCCTGGAATGGTCAAGTTCACTCTACAAGGGCAATATCTTCCTCAGGGGCCTTCCTCAAAGGGTTGGATGTTAACTCCATTCTAGAAGCAGCAACTTGGACCTCAGTCCACACTTTCTCCAAACATTGCAAACTGTTTCCAGACACAGGACAGGATTTGCCAGAGCCAATCTTCATGGGTTCCTGGAGAATTCTTTTGCTACTTCCACATCCCTTTCTGCATGAGCTTTGGTATTCTCCCTGATGTAAAGAATATTGCAACAGATGAATAGAAGGACATAGATTAGTTGTGTCAGAGCTTACCATAATGAAAGATGTCCTCCATTTCTTTGTTGTAGTATTCTGTCCCTCCCTCCTTCCCCATTTCCTTTTGTTCTTTGCACTGATTATCTGTCCCTTGGGCTGTCTTTGCGTGGGGCTTCATTTCTGAAGATGGTGTGCATGTACATTACTTTTATGTACTGCACACCTCACGGTAGTAAGACTTTGGTATACTGGCCAACATCAGGTCACCTTGGCAGGCAACTCCATGTGAAGAATACTGCTGCAGAGAGAAGTACATAATTTGTTACGGTAAATTCTTACATGGCTAATCTGTGAGGTTCATCGGATCCAAGAAATTCTTCACATCTGACTGAAACAGCGCCGACTAAACCCAGAGTGCTGTTGTATCCTCAGCCTTCAGATCCAAATGCCCCCTCTGATCCTTCTAATGTCATTCGGATCCAGAGCCATACTCCATGTCGAAGCAAGTCTTCTTTCCCAACTCCAGACTGTTTGAAACAGTGCATGTCCAGTCAAGTCAACCCATTTGTAATGGCTGTGCACTGGTCCAGTAACCAAGGAGCCTCAATCCTCCCCACTAACACCAGTGAGGGCTGTACACATTGAGAGGATGACAAGTACACACACTCTAAAGTACAATTTTCCTTAAGGGCACACAGAGAGCACAGTCAGTCTGGGGCTGGTTTCTCCCTCTTTGTCCAGATCCCCAATAAGACTTCCCACTGGCACACCTATATGGTTAAGATCTTAGCCGAGTGGACAAGCTAAGACCTCCAGCACCCTCTGTCCAACCAGTCCTTCGTGTCCCTGCCCAAGTCACACACACACACACGCACACTTTGAGATTTGATTGCTATGCAATCATACACAGACACCTGGGAAAGGCTGGCACATGTTTACTAACTATGACCCCTTTTGCCCATACTAAGAGGTAGTACCAGCTGCCACCAGCCACCCTTATCAGCGACTATAAGGCCCTTAGCAAAGAGTATCCAATCCTACTGTGTAATGTCACTGTTATCCAAATGGTAAGTGTGACCAAGATTAAGGCTTTTGGAGTGGCTTATACAGTGTCACCAAATACATATGCAAGTACTCTCCGAGCTTAAATATGTATAAACAAACCAGCCACAATTAAAAAGTTTAAATACATTTAATTAATAAAAGAACAAGACAATACTCAATGAACACAGTAACTACAGAGTTCAGAATCACAGAAAATATTTAAAAACATTGCAGGACAGTCTCAAATACAGAAAACATCTAAATTAATCTTTACTATATTCCTAACTTTGTCTAAAAGAAGCTGTGCCCTGAATAAGTAACTTACAGGGCAATGCAAATGTAGCAGTGACGAGTGGATGTTTGTAGATCCAAGATGAGATGCAAAATGCACAGACCTGTTCTGAGAGAATTCTTAAATTAGTAATCAACATTACTGCTGGGTTAGCTCGGATGACATCACTCTGTGACCTGTCTTCAGTTCCCAGGCTAACAGAAACATAACAAAATTTAACATTTCTCTGTGAAAAGTATGCATCTCTCAGATGTTTGCCTAGAACTGGAAGTCGTGAAACAAACACTTTTACATTTAAAACCTAGTAATTATTCCTGTTTCAAAACAATAGGAAAACCTCTAGCTCTAGACATTGTGTGCGCTTGCTGCACTGGAACTGAGAACAGAATCATAAAACAATTTCCACTTATCTTCTTGAGGGTTTGCAAGTTAACTCTGTATGTTCCAGCTTCTACTATTAATACATACGTTTGCACAGGTGTATATAGTTTCTGTACATTTCTGTTCTTTTCCAGTAGGGTACAGTGTGGTTACATTCTTGAAGCTCAGTACATAAGTTCTGTATCAATCATAGCAATATTCACAAATAACATAGAATTTTTTACAAAATTCCAGCTAGCTAGGCTGGCAGCATCACACCATTCTTCAGCCTCAAGATCCTCTCTGCTGTCCCATTTAGACATGGACAGGATGATGCATAGTTTTCTTAAAGCCCAAATTCATTTGATGATTTTGCCATGTCTGACCCATGTGGGATCCGTGAGAGCTCGAACTACAATATCTCAATTACTTCTGAATTCACCTACAGTTTCTGAACTTAAGGATCCGGCTTTTCCTACTGGGCCTTCATCAGAGCTGAGAATATCTTTTTTGACTCATGACAGAGTCCCCAATTTGTTCTACTCCAGTGCTCCCGGAGCGGAGCAAGTCCCGAACCAGAGATGTCTGTCGACCTTTTTACATCCATCTAGGCCCTAAACTCTTTGGAATGGGCTGGCAGTCTGCCAGAAGTTGAGCTACCACCTGTCCTTTCCCTTTCTTCTCGGCACCCCCCCCTCAATGCTCTTAACTGAGTGTCCTGGGGATCCAAAGCATTTACTGTGAAACAATGTTCGGATCAGGCCGGTTGCCTGAATACTTCAGTTAGAAATAATGGAATAGGACTCAAGTTGTATTTTGTTGGCTTTCTGAACTGGGACCATGATTGAGAGGTGGGTGGAGTTATTTGTATTGTGCTGCTAGAGGTAAAATACTTGGATTAGTGCAAGACGAATGAAACTGGAAGCATTTGCCAAAAATGTTTTCATTAATCAGGGACGAAAGTCAGAGGTTCAAAGACCATCTGATACCATCGTAGTTACGACCGTAAACTGTGTCGACTAGCAATCCGGTGGTGTTATTCCTGATGTGATTTCTGCCTAGTGCTCTGAATGTCAAAGTGAAGAAATTGAGTGAAGCGCAGGTAAACTGCGGGAGTAGCTATGACTCTCAAGGTAGCCAAATGCCTCATCTAATTAGTGACACACATAAATGGGTGAACAAGGTTCCCACTGTCCCTACCATTATCTAGTGAAACCACAGCCAAGTGAATGGGCTTGGCAGAATCAGCAGTGAAGGAAGACTTTGTTGAGCTTGACTGTAGTCTGACAATGTGAAGAAACAGAGGTGTAGAATACGTGGGAGGCTTCAGCCTCCGGTGAAATAGCACTATTATCTCTTTTCTCACTTAACCAGTGAGGTGGGGAGCCGAGCCCCACCACGGCTGTTGCTTTTTGCTCCAAACACCTGGGCACGACCTGCTCCAGGATCAGTGTCAGGTGGTGAGTTTGACTGCGGCCGTACATCTGTCAGAGTAACGCAGGTACCCCAAGGCGAGCTCATGGAGGACAGAAACCTCCCATGAAGCCGAAATGCAAAAGCTCACTTGACCTTGAATTTCAGTATGACTACAGATTGTGAAATCACTGCCTGACAATCCTCCTGGATTTTTGGGTTTTAAGCAGAAGGTGTCAGAAAAGTTACTGCATGGATAACTGGCTTGTGGTTGGCAAGCGTTCATAGCGATGTCGCTTTTTGATCCTTCGATGTAGTCTCTTACTATCATTGTGAAGCAGAATTCACTAAGCTTTGGATTGTTCACCCACTAATAGGGAACTTTAGTTGGGTTTAGACCACACTGAGATTAGTTTTACCCTACTGATGTGGTGTTGCGAAAGTAATCCTGCTCAGTATGAGAGGAATCGCAGGTTCAGACATTTGGTCCGACTGTTCAGTACGCCCCATCGTGTGTATCGTACTGAGCACCTACAGCAATTGGAAAGAATCTCAGAGGTTTCTAACAAAGAAAGATCAAGGGCCTCCAACATGTGCCTTAAACGGACCAGCTACAATCCGTCATTATACTCCGTATGGTAGAAACTTCTTAGAAGAGACTTATGCCTGGCCTGCAGAGCAACCTAAACCTAATGAGCTTACTGCATTTCCATAAATCAAATGGGTCTAGGGCTACCTATTCCAGAGACTTAAATATGGCCTGCGATTTCAATAGGCCATGCCGGAGGGACAGATTTAATCTCCAAGCGCCTGCCATGTTTTTGCAGCATGCTTACCAGTACATGTGAAACAGAGCACCTCTACGACACTGTTCAGGAGGAACCTGCATGAGTGGATGGAGCGCCATAAATTCTTACTGGGGATAGTGCCCACAACCCTACTGGACATGGGCAGTCATCACTAAATGCAATCCTGAGTATTGACTAGTACCGCTACGGTATTACATTGGATTGAAATGGCTAGGCTTAAAATTTATTTATTTATTGCATTCACAAAATGAAGTATGAAAAATGTGTTGAATCACAAAGGAGAAAAACCTCAGATAGTACTAATACATTGAAAAAGACTATTAAAAAATGTATAGAACAAGTTATAATTGTGAAAAAATAGTAGTAGTAGTAAATGGCAATATATTCACTTATCACATGATGAATAAAAATAAAACCGCAAGGTTTGTCCAGTGGATATAAGTAGCATTTGATGTGAATTACTTGCTGGGCTAAATGCCATGGGGAGTTGAGTGCAGTGTAAGAAATAGTGGGAGATTTGAAGGGCTAGGTAGGATAAGGGCAGTCTAAGGTGACAGGGAAGAAGTGAGAAGGCAGAGAGAAGGGAAAAGAAATAATAGAGAGAGGAGTAACACAGGGGAGAGGTAGTAAAGAGTTTGGGTTGTGTGTTGGGATGCAGGAGCATAGCCAAAGTGAAAAGACATGTTTGATGGATTTTTTAAAGTTAGTTGGTAGGATTGTTGGTAGTCCTGAGTGAAAGGAGGAGATTATTCCATGCTTTAGAGGTAGTGTAAGAGTATAACATTTGGCCAGTTGTGAGTTTAGGTTTCTAAATGGATTTTGTTTTTGGACCTCAATTGTTGGTTAGGCTGGTGCATGGTCAGTATGGATGAGAGGGAAGGACAGATTCCTGGATTGTAGATGTGCTTATGGGCTGTAGTTAATTGTAGAAAGGTGAGATGGTGAGGGGATTCTAGCCAGTTTAGTTGTTGCAGAGAGCAATGGTGTTGGGTAGAAAATTTAACGTTTGTAGCAAATTTGGCGATTTTGTTGTAGCAGGAGTCTAGTTTTGTTTTTAAGGAGGACTGTAGATTTGTGAGTATGGGAGCACCATAAAAAAGTGAAAGGAGGAAGGATGAGGCCCGAGCTTTTTTTATGGAGAGGCTAGGAAGATTGCTTTGCCTGTACAGGGCACCTAGTTTTAGATTTTTTTTTAATGTTATGGATACGGAGGTTGAAGGTTAATTTGTCATCAATGATGACACCTAGCAATTTGGGAGCTGTGGACGACTTCAGTGAGTGTTGTTTTGGGATTGACTGGAGAATAGTGACTTATTAGCAGGGCTGGATTTTGTGGGGGTGAATACTAAAAGCTTTGTTTTACTGGGGTTAAGAGCGAGGTTATTCTGGGCCTCTTGGTCAATAGCCTAGTAACCTCCTATGGTAGTTGGAGAACATGAGAATTGCTACATTTCCTTAGGATGTGCAAATCTACCAAGCTTAGGTTTAACTCTACTGTTGTAGTAAGTTTATGTGCACAGCTGTTCTTTCCTGGACCAGGAACAGGTAAAGGATTTTATACTAGACTTTTTGGTACCAAAAAAAGTTGTTGTCCTGGAGGCTAGTGTTAGATTTAGCATACCTAATTAACTTTTCTGATGTTACCAAAATTCAAAATACTAACCCTGCATGTGGTTCTTCCAGACCACTGTTTCATGGTGATTTTGCATGTGAAGGATGCTTATCACATGCCAGTTGCACCCACCTTCAAGTTGAACCTATAAATGTCCTGTCTTTAACACCATTACAGATGTCTTCCTGGGAGATGTATGACTGCCACAGAAAAAAAGAATGGCCATTCTACTAGAAGACTTGGTTCTGAATTGCAGAACATTTTCAGGGATTTCTCTCTCTCTTAAATAAGCTGCCTCCATAAGAGATTCCTAAAATTCTAGGTCTCATAACATAAGTGATTGTCGCAACAACACTGGCCAGACTTAGTAAGAGAAAGATACAGTGCTACTAAAAAAAAAAAAAAAAAAATTTTGTAACCAGCACCTGCTTCTTTTTGAGTTCCAGGTACAAGTGCTGGATTTTGTGAAACAAAAATTAGTGGTGGAGGGATCAAATATGTCTCGATCAAAATCTACCCTTCTTCCTCCAGATCCCAGTTCAAGTCAATCCAGACAAACTTGTCAGATTTTTAATGGGGAACAGTGTACAGGGAGGTTCAGCTGCAAGGTGAATGGGATCATTTAGATTCAGCAAAGCACATAAATGTCAAAGAAATGATAGTGATTCAGACCTTAAGTTCTTCATTTACGGTCTCGGGGGCCCCTTTTATTGGTCACATACAACACCACAGTCATGGGTACTTCAACAAATAAGTGGGGTGCAAGGTCATACCCTCTTTACTGGTTGGCATTGATTGGGGGCCTTTTTTGGGAAAA
>NW_025053222.1:0-9460 GCF_019279795.1 Protopterus annectens | reverse complement strand
TTTTCAACAGTTTCTTTCTTCTGTTGTAGAGTTTGTTTATGGCAGGGGACCACCAGATTGGCTTCCTCTTTTTGGAGGATAGCATCTTGGTTCTGTTAGGGATACACGATCCATGCACTCATGTAAGTGCTTATAAAGTGCATTTGTGTAGGATTCAACAGTCGTACCTCTATTGTCTGTCTGCATGGGTGTCGTGAACTTTGCCACTTCTGTCATAAAAAGCATGAAGCTGGCTTTGGAGAAATTTTTACAGTGGTTTCCCTAATTGGGGGGGGGGGGGTGTGGATGTCTAGGCTGATTAGCTTGTGGTCGAATCTGACCAACGAGGAATTGATCTCTGGTGTGGAACATCGGTCGCCCATGTTGGTAATGACCAGGTCTAGGATATTGCTGCCCTTGGTGGGGGTGTGGATAAGTTGATCCAAGGCAGTGGAATTTATGAATTCCAGGAAACGAGGTTTGAGACTTTGAGACTTGTAGTGTTAATTGGTGAGACTTATTCATATCTGTAAACTATATTGCCTACCTATTAAGATAACCAGTGGCATTTTTTTCTTTTTTTACCACATGAATTTTTTGTTGCAAGTTTTCATACCTACCTTTGGTTAAAACATATATTGAAGCACTCTTTAGAGTTCTATTTACCCTATATTCTTTTAGTTCATTTTCGAAAGGGTTTTAGAACATGCTTGAGGGAGAGATTTCCACTTCTCCATATTGTCCAAACTAACTGTTTAATGGTAGAATGCTAACATTAGATAGTGGTAAACTAGGACTCCTGCTCCTAGATATAGAATCTAAAAAAAAAATTGAATTACTACATCGACACATAAGTACTTGTTCTTTTTCTCAGTCACGTCTTTTCTTCATCAGTTGCATATGTAGGAGGGTCTGCAGGTAACAAAAGTGTTTCTTGTTCTAAGAAGAAATATATATCAAATCAGTGCATTTCTATAACAGCATGATGACTTACTATTTGTGATAGACAGCAACACCTTAGGAAACAGATATTACAGTAGCTTATTAAAATCCCACATATATTAACACCTCTAATATAGCATGTAAGAACAGTCACTAGACAGACTAATTCAAATAGTTACAATTGTAGGTTTTATTAGCTGTTGGCTGCCTTGATCCATTAACTCACACCACTTTGGTGACTTTGACTGCCCATGTACTGCCTTTCTTACATAATTACATGTGCACTGACAGATCAGTTTTTCTGTTTACTGTGCCTGTGATTCATTTACTGTTAATATGTTTATTCCTCGGTCATGTCTAAAAGCAGTTAATCATTGTTGTACTATTTCATTAACACAATGTAAATCATTATTGGTACCACTGAGAATGGTGTTTGTTTTTGTTTTGAACAGTTTGTTTGCATTCTTCATAATGTATAACAACAATCGCTTATGACCTTTTAAATTTCTGAGTTCATATTTTGTGATGTATTCAGAGAACCAATTAATCCCCAAACAGCTGCATCATGTTCAGAATCAACCAAGTGAGAAAAGTCTATAGAGGTGTGTAATGTCACCTTGCCTTATTTTCTTTTACGTGTAATGTTTTTACTAGGAAGCTATCAATTAAACATAATTCAGTTCATGGTTTTGGTAGTATAAATAAAAATGTAAATATTAACTAAACTAAATTCAGACATGAATTCTGCTAAAATTATGAGAAGCACCGTAGCCTGACAGCCTGGACCTACTTCTTCCATCTGTGCCTGTGACCTGGGTTCATCCTCGGCCTAAAGACTGAAAGGGCTCTTTGGAAAGGGGGGATAAGCAGAGACACCAACCATCTTCCCTCATGAATACAGGCTAAGGGGCCGAGAATCCTTTGGCTGAACCTAATGTGGTCAATTAATCAGTATCTAGTAGACTTTCTGTACCTTAACCACTGATAAGTGTTTGCACGGCATGTGTGCTTTTGTATATAGGTGCATAAACTGACTTGGATTCTTACACATCATGTTATTGGAGTGAGAAATGATGGGAGTGGCATTGCCTGTAGGGACATGGCTCCCCCAACTCAGGTGTGATACCCACCAGGGAGAGATGTGAGGGGTGGTGAAAATGGGTGCAATAGTGGCTGCTCTGCAGGTCAGTCCAAGGCCTGAGCATAGTGAGGAAAGGGAACAAAAAACAGTTACGTTTTGTGTAAAATAATAAACAGACTAATATTTAGAAATGACCAGAATGCGCAGATAATATAAGCAATAGCACAAGGAAAATACTGTTTTACAGAGTAAGGCCTACCTGTCAATACTGCACAGTGACGCAAGATGGAAATCTAAAAACAGCCTAATGGTTGGAATGCTGTCTGAGTTTAGCACATTCTTCAGATATGGGTTTGGTTCCTGACCACACATTCTAACTTTGAATAAGATATTCCCTGTATGACAGACCCTGTATCAGTGCTGAATACAGCCATCTGTGCTGTATGGACTCTGATGAATAAATATATGACTGTATGCATAAGATAGGCATCAGCAGGACAGGTCACTACTCTGCATACGGATGTACGAAGGGAGTAAATTTCTCATCTTGAGATGCTCAGCTATATAGAATTCAATAATGTATGATGTACCTCACAAGACATCTGCAGCAGATGGAAAGGCCACAGAAGTACCTCACAAAGAGGATTACTGGCCTCAAACAAATGCCCTACACCGACCACCTCAAAAAACTCCAGCTTTACTCCGTAGCATATCGCCTACTCCGAGGAGATCTGTGCCTAACATATAATGCTATGTCAAACCCAGAGCTGTTGGACATGCTACACCTAAAGAAATCCCAATCCCTCCGAGCTACATGATCTAGGGACCTAAACCTTGTCACCACAATAAACAGGACATGCTGGAGGGATAGATTCCTGTCCCAGAGACTTGCCATACTCTGGAAGAGGCTACCCATCTATGTCAAGCTAAGTTCTTCATTAGCACTCTTCAAGAAAAATCTTGATGAGTGGACGGGAAATAGGAAATACATCCCGGGGATCACTTCTGTGTCTCTGCTTGACAGAGGCACAGGAAAATAACTTTCTTGGGTGGCATAAGCCAGGGAACCTTGTTGGCTAGGCTTACGTAGGCCCTTGGGCTGATAGCCTAGTACCTACCTATGAACCTATGAACCTATTATAATGCTCTGTAATGGTCTGTGATGCTCCACAATCCCCCTTCTGGAGGTCATTAGTCAATAGAGGACAAGAAGACAGACTCTCAATGCCCCATTTTAAGTAATAATGCAGTTCACCTTCATTCAGTGATGGACATCGGGGAGTACCTTATAGTAATCGTTTACATCCATATTATCCTGTGACACAGCAGTAAAACAAAGTACAGAACATGAAATCCATAGAAGCAACTCCAGTGAGAAAGTGATGTGTTGTTCCTTGTTAACTGTTACAGTAACAAGTCCATTAAAATAATGTTGCATTGTTACTTTTTGTTGAAGTATTGGCAGCATAAAAATAAACAAGATTCAAATCCCCAACATGTTAAACTAGAAGCCACACACAAATAAAATGACATCCATTGTGACCATCATACACCCACCTAGAGTAAACACAAAGTGATGAGCAACAAACTGCAAACTGATGACACATCTACGGATAAACTCTCACAACTAGGCAGGTGGGCAAGATACAAAGGTCGTGTCCTTCATACCTGAGGAATGCATAACAAAATAAAAGAAATACTCAGCGAAGGCGAGATTATACAAAATTTGACTGAGATCATCCTATGTAACAAGCTGCTACCACCTTGGCCTAAACCAATATTTGCACTCAGTTTTAAAAACATGCTTCATCCTTCTTGTACATACATCTAAATTTCTGAAATTCTAAAATCATAAAACTACTTTTTCAAAATCATAGCACAGTATAAAATAGAGGTCCATGTCCTTCTTATTTTGGGAGTCGAATGTCTTTAGATAATAGGCTCTATGTATGTAGTTATGAGTGATCTTTGTATCAATTGTCTTCCATCAATTACAGCTGTCTTTATGAGTAAAATCAGAACAAAATCTATAAATCTATGAGGAACATTTTGAAGTCCATCAGAAATCATAGTACAATACCTAAATCAAAGCAGCTGAGATGTATGCTGTTACAGACACTGCAGGCGTATTCACCTTGGTGAGTTCTACCTGGTAACACCTTTCATAGATGAAACCATGTTGTTTTCATTCTCTGCAGACCTTCAAGCAAGGTGAATAACTTGATGAATTTAATTTTTACTTGAAAGCAACTTTCTGTCCTGATATTACATGACAGTTTAATTGATTGACTGGTATCACTCTGTTTTTTCATCTCCCATTGATGATCCAACACATACAAATTCATATATCAAACCAGAAATCTAAAATGTAGTCTAAATAAACAAATACTTTTTTCCAAAAAGTTTATCTTCAATACAAACAAGGTGATAAGTGACAAGAACATATTCAATGCTTGTATCCCAGATTTATCTAGATTAACTGCTCCCATAATCTGGACTTCTGAACCAGGGACAACATACCTCTCAGTATCAGAATACATAAAATTTGGACAAACCCAAAAAAATGGGAGGATAAAGGCTTAATAATATGGACAGCTTTTAAATACTGCTCTAGACTTAGAAGGTTGCTGGAATTACAGGTTTGTGTTTGCATGCATCTTCTAAAAAGGATATGAAGTCTGAAACTTAAATGTATGACATTATTTAGTGACTTCACTCTTCAATGATTTGTCAGAAAATCCAAAAATTGTATAAGGAAGTGTGAGTCAAAAATCTGGGCATTCTGTGAAAATCTGGACAGTTGGGTTATATGATAGATAATAGTTACATTTGTCTGAAAAAAACCCATAAAATCACGTTAAGGACCTCAGACTGCCCGAGCAATTAACTTTTGTCTTGGGAGCTAGCTAACCTGTATGCTATCTTTTAAAGTGTTTCAGGCTACAAAATAAAAGAAATTAAGAATATAAGGAAAGGGTTGAGATATAAAGGTAAGTCTAAATGAAGGAGTACAAAGTGATGTGTATCAGTTATTTGAAACTCAGTCCAGTAAGGAACACTGTCTGGAGAATTTCATATTGCAGCAACTTCTTGAGACCAATGGTGGTCAAAAGACCAGCTGAAATAAATCACAAAGCAAATATTAGCAGTGAATTTGGATCTTACAGTGTTATACTCCAAGTCTGTGGACATAAGTGAGGGCATGAAGAAACGTGGCTCACTGCCATGTTAATTTGTGTCATGAGATGGTCAAGTTAGAAACAAGTTAACTCCAGGCAACAGCCTTAAAAGATCCAGGAATCCAAGCTCTTTGTAAATATAAAATAGTTTCTGTGATTAGATATACAGTTCTTTTACCCACATTTTCTTTTAAAATGTTAATTTTTGGAGCTGTATATATCTTCCACCACTAACAGCCAGATGGTATTTTTAGGAACACTTTTAGAAACCATGATAAATGTGTATTAGTTACATAAAACATAAAATAATTCATTCTGCAGTTAAAATATTGTATAAAATAACCTCAGAAGAAGTGTGTGTGTGTGTGTGTGTGTGTGTGTGTGTGTGTGTGTGTGTGTGTGTGTGTGTGTGTGTGTGTGTGTGTGTGTGTGTGTGTGTGTGTGTGTGTGTGTGTGTGGAGCAGTGGAGGAGGTTGGATTTCAGTGGGCAGGTACTTGAATGCAAATTTGAGCATTTACTCATGTGATCTGCAATACCTCAAGGATAAATAGCGAGTCTTTGCAACAGAACTTTATCACAGGTGTCTCTTTCAAGGAGCAGTAAGTAAAAGGGAGATCTTGAACCCCAACAGTAGAAGTCTACAGCAACAGGCAGAATGAATCCTGGACCTGAAATTGCTCTATTGAGATGGCAGAAACTCTCAAAAGACGAGAAACAGAAAGACATAATTTTAACTGGATCTCCAGGTAGTTCCCAGTATTCTGTCAGAAAACAAGAACTGAAGACAGTTTTGATGCTGTCAGGAATTGAGGTAAGTTTAGGATTTTTTTACCCCAAACGTTCTGTGTACTGTTAGGTAATGCAACTAACTTTTTCTTATCAGATTTTTTGTCCCCTTCATAAATCCATGCATCACCTACCAGAATCCATATCAAGCATTACTCTAAACATTATTTCTTTCTCTGATATCAGATTTAGTCTATCTTAGGGTTACAAGGAAGCCCGAGTATCTTCCTGCACTGAAGGGGTATAAATCAGAGACTAAAGTCTCTACAGGACACCATTTAATTCTAAAATCCATACACACATATTCATATATCAGATACAGATCTACATAGAAATGTGGAGGGATGTCAGTTTATTTAAAGCATGTCTTTGGGTTGAAGGGGGACATGAAACACCTGATAGACCCTTGCAGGTACACCAAGAGGACAATCAGAATGTGTAGCACAGGAACCCTAGATGAGAAGAAACTCTCAGGACAAGTGCTGTGAAGTGATAACATTGTCTGTTGCATATCTCGACGGCCCTACTCTACATGTGAGCACGTCCCATTACAATATTAGTCTCAGTTTTCTTCCTTCGTTTTATTGCAGAATTTCTCTTTTTGTCCTGAGTTTCATGCATGTGTTGCAGTAGTTTATTTTATAAGCTGAAGGACCATAGGAAGTGTAAGGTAAGCAAGCCATGATATCATCTGCACTTTTCCATCCCCCCTCCTTCATGATGGACCTCATACTTCTTAAAGGGCAAAGCAGGAAAATCCAGGGTTGAATTTGTATATATCCATCTGATCAACAGAGTCTGTCTTCAAGGATGTGAAGGTGCCAGTCTGTTTAACATGTGAGATCCATTTATTACAGAAATGGGGTAAACACTGGGTAATAATTCAGTCCCTTCACACTCCTTTATTTACATATTGATGGAGATTCAAACACTCATGGAGGCTGTTTGTCCTGTGCAAATTCAAGAGATCTAGGAGAGTTATGTCCTTCACAACATCAAATGCAAACTAGAGATCTCCAATTAGAAGTCTCTATGGGATTGAGAATAGAGCTAGGACTTCAAACCTGTCTTGGAAGCCAAGGGTTCTTAGACCAGTAATCTTTGTAATCAGGAACCTCAACACTACTTCTAGCTGAATGATGTGTTTGGATAGCTCCATACTAAAGGGGGAATCTTACTTTAAAATTGGTCTAATCAGAGCAGAGTGTAAAGAAATTATAACTTCTTTTTTTCCAGATTTAAAGCATTTTCAAGTCAGTTGTGTTAAACAGAAGGATTTCCAGTCTACTGAAGGTCTAAACTAAAGGATAGGAAGTTGTCTGTTGAGGTGTCAAGATCGCTAACCAACTTATCAGCTTTGCAGTGGAGTACAGGATATAGTATGAGCTAAGGATGAGAGATTTTTACACACAGAAAAATAATACCCTTTTTTGCATTTAATTGTAGCCTTGTTTAAGGGTACTGTTGTTTAATAGGATTAATTCTAGATGTAGTGATACTGTATCAAGTGATAATTGGACAATTGCACCCAAATTGTAGTCATCAGCAAACTTTGTTAACAATAGGACTGGATTTATGGTTTGGAAGTCAGAAAAAATCAAGCAGATTACCTCTTTTCCCCTTTTTAAGTGCAACCTGGATAACTGGATGGGAAAAAGAAAATATACCCCTGGAATTCCACCCATGTCCCTGCTATGAAGTACACTGATAGTTAACTTCTTAACTTCCTAGGAGGAATGTGCAACAATAACTATGAAGGTTTTATTTTTCACCTGGCTTACCATCCACCTTATGATGTATGGGTCTACATTTAGTTATTTTACCTGATTTACAATGCCACTATGGGTGATGGTGTCAAATGCCTTGACTAGATCCAGATAGGCAGTGTGGACTGAATGATCACTATTAACTGCCTCTGTGATCTTCTTAAAGAGGTTTGCTAAATTAAGTAGACACAACCTAATATAGACAAAAACAAACTGCTGATGTTCTTTGTGCATGACACTTTTGATATCCTAGTTTGTTGATACATATATAATGTGCTCCATGGCTTTGCAAATTAGACTAGTTAGGTAGAGGGGTCTATAGTTCTCAAGGTCTGTGGTTCAGACCCCCAATATGAAAAGGCATCACTGCAGCAGTTCTACATTCTATTTGGATAGGGTCTATATTAGAACACCGAACATTTGAAATGTCGAGTGTTCTAATATCGACCCGTTTTCAGTGAACGCTGAAAATATCAAAGAAACAGAAAACCGAATTCTTTCCTAGTGAAAGAATTTGGTTGTCTGTTTCTGTTGCTTCGGTATTTTCAGTGCTCTGGTGGAAAGTTACAGGTCAGGTTCAGGTAAGTGTGCAATTGTGTGGACATATCGGTTAGGGTGGGTTAGGTGAGTTAGGGTTAGGGCGCGGGTCAGGTAAGTGTGCGATTGTGTGGACGTGAGGGTCAGGGCGGGGTAGTTAGTTAGGGTTAGTGCACGTGTGAGGTGACTGTGCGATAGTGATGGACCTTAGGGTTACGGTTTGGGTTAAGGTTAGTGGATAGTTAGTGGTGTATGTATAGTTTAGCGTAGGGTTAGGTGTACGAGTTTAGGTGTATGTATGTGAATTTCTCTATGTTTGGTGTGCTTGTGTTGTGTGTATGTGTTTTGGAACAGTGAATTTTTTCCCTAGGAAAAAATTTGCTGTTCCGAATGTTCGATGTTTTGTATTTTCGATTGCTAGGGTTTGATATTAGAACACTTGACATTTCAAATGTTCGGTCTTCTAATAAAGACCCTTTAGATATACCCTCTGGCTAAGCTCAAATTAAATAAGTTCTGGAGAGGTTTCACAAGGACAGACAAAGTTATTTAGTAAGTATTCAAATAAATTGCATAAACCTATGGAAATGATATACTTATTTTTTGAGAGCTTTGTTAGGACAATATCCTTGATGTGTATAGCAGCGTAACAGATTCAGGGGGATTGTGGTGTTCTGATGACCATATATAGGTTAATGTCCATACTAAATTATTTACTAAATCTTTCAGGTGTGAATGTGTGAATTTTTTTTATTAGTTCAGTTCACCAATGTCTGTTATTTCTTACTTTTATGATGTAATTAAAGAATAATTTATAATTACCCTTGGCATCAAATGCTTATTTGATCTAATGTTTGGCTTTGATATTGCAAATGGTAGCTCTGAAGCCTTTGTTGATGTTTTTGATAGAGTCTTTAATGTAGGTAGAATTAACTGATAGGTGAAACGATCTTTGAATGCAAGAGGTTGTACTAACCATAAGGGTAACATTTGAGGTAGTAAATAGCAACACTCAAGTTAAGATCAACAACAATAACTGTGAGACAAAAACACAATTGGTACAACAACAACCGCTAACAACACACTGCAGATAATGACAAGTAATAGCAGCCCAACTCAAACACTCTTAGCTTACAGCAACACAGTAAATGCTGTAAAGCTCAAATAAGCACATTGCCAAAAAAATTAG
>NW_025053221.1:0-10441 GCF_019279795.1 Protopterus annectens | reverse complement strand
TCAAAAATTGCCCTACCCCTTTGTAGGGTGGATAGTACCCACACCTGCAGAGTTTCAGCCTCCTAGCTTTTTCCCTCTTGGAGAAAACAACTTTCCAGGGTTATTTTTTCTCTATGCAGAAACATGCTTGAAATGCATAGGGAAAGCTAAAAGCAATAAACGGTCATACTGAAACTGGCAGTTAAGCCAGAACCAGGATTGCCCTATCCCTTTGTAGAGTGGATAGTACCCTACACCTGCAGAGTTTCAGCCTCCTAGCTTTTTCCCTCTTGGAGAAAAACAACTTTCCAGGGTTATTTTTTCTCTATGCAGAAACATGCTTGAAATGCATAGGGAAGCTTAAAACAATAAACGGTCATACTGAAACTGGCAGTTAAGCCAGAACCAGGATTGCCCTACCCCTTGTAGGGTGGATAGTACCCTACACACCTGCAGAGTTTCAGCCTCCTAGCTTTTTCCCTCTTGGAGAAAAACAACTTTCCAGGGTTATTTTTTCTCTATGCAGAAACATGCTTGAAATGCATAGGGAAAGCTAAAAACAATAAACGGTCATACTGAAACTGGCAGTTAAGCCAGAACCAGGATTGCCCTACCCCTTTGTAGGGTGGATAGTACCCTACACACCTGCAGAGTTTCAGCCTCCTAGCTTTTTCCCTCTTGGAGAAAAACAACTTTCCAGGGTTATTTTTTCTCTATGCAGAAACATGCTTGAAATGCATAGGAAAGCTAAAAACAATAAACGGTCATACTGAAACTGGCAGTTAAGCCAGAACCAGGATTGCCCTACCCTTTGTAGGGTGGATAGTACCCTACACACCTGCAGAGTTTCAGCCTCCTAGCTTTTTCCCTCTTGGAGAAAAACAACTTTCCAGGGTTATTTTTCTCTATGCAGAAACATGCTTGAAATGCATAGGGAAAGCTAAAAACAATAAACGGTCATACTGAAACTGGCAGTTAAGCCAGAACCAGGATTGCCCTACCCCTTTGTAGGGTGGATAGTACCCTACACACACCTGCAGAGTTTCAGCCTCCTAGCTTTTTCCCTCTTGGAGAAAAACAACTTTCCAGGGTTATTTTTTCTCTATGCAGAAACATGCTTGAAATGCATAGGGAAAGCTAAAAACAATAAACGGTCATACTGAAACTGGCAGTTAAGCCAGAACCAGGATTGCCCTACCCTTTGTAGGGTGGATAGTACCCTACACACCTGCAGAGTTTCAGCCTCCTAGCTTTTTCCCTCTTGGAGAAAAACAACTTTCCAGGGTTAATTTTTCTCTATGCAGAAACATGCTTGAAATGCATAGGGAAAGCTAAAACAATAAACGGTCATACTGAAACTGGCAGTTAAGCCAGAACCAGGATTGCCCTACCCCTTTGTAGGGTGGATAATACCCTACACACCTGCAGAGTTTCAGCCTCCTAGCTTTTCCCTCTTGGAGAAAAACAACTTTCCAGGGTTATTTTTCTCTATGCAGAAACATGCTTGAAATGCATAGGGAAAGCTAAAAACAATAAACGGTCATACTGAAACTGGCAGTTAAGCCAGAACCAGGATTGCCCTACCCTTTGTAGGGTGGATAGTACCCTACACACCTGCAGAGTTTCAGCCTCCTAGCTTTTTCCCTCTTGGAGAAAAACAACTTTCCAGGGTTATTTTTTCTCTATGCAGAAACATGCTTGAAATGCATAAACGGTCATACTGAAACTGGCAGTTAAGCCAGAACCAGGATTGCCCTACCCCTTTGTAGGGTGGATAATACCCTACACACCTGCAGAGTTTCAGCCTCCTAGCTTTTTCCCTCTTGGAGAAAAACAACTTTCCAGGGTTATTTTTTCTCTATGCAGAAACATGCTTGAAATGCATAGGAAAAGCTAAAAAAATAAACGGTCATACTGAAACTGGCAGTTAAGCCAGAACCAGGATTGCCCTACCCCTTTGTAGGGTGGATAGTACCCTACACACCTGCAGAGTTTCAGCCTCCTAGCTTTTTCCCTCTTGGAGAAAAACAACTTTCCAGGGTTATTTTTTCTCTATGCAGAAACATGCTTGAAATGCATAGGAAAGGCTAAAACAATAAACGGTCATACTGAAACTGGCAGTTAAGCCAGAACCAGGATTGCCCTACCCCTTTGTAGGGTGGATAGTACCCTACACACCTGCAGAGTTTCAGCCTCCTAGCTTTTTCCCTCTTGGAGAAAAACAACTTTCCAGGGTTATTTTTTCTCTATGCAGAAACATGCTTGAAATGCATAGGGAAAGCTAAAACAATAAACGGTCATACTGAAACTGGCAGTTAAGCCAGAACCAGGATTGCCCTACCCCTTTGTAGGGTGGATAGTACCCTACACACCTGCAGAGTTTCAGCCTCCTAGCTTTTTCCCTCTTGGAGAAAAACAACTTTCCAGGGTTATTTTTCTCTATGCAGAAACATGCTTGAAATGCATAGGGAAAGCTAAAAACAATAAACGGTCATACTGAAACTGGCAGTTAAGCCAGAACCAGGATTGCCCTACCCCTTTGTAGGGTGGATAGTACCCTACACACCTGCAGAGTTTCAGCCTCCTAGCTTTTTCCCTCTTGGAGAAAAACAACTTTCCAGGGTTATTTTTTCTCTATGCAGAAACATGCTTGAAATGCAAAGGAAAGCTAAAACAATAAACGGTCATACTGAAACTGGCAGTTAAGCCAGAACCAGGATTGCCCTACCCCTTTGTAGGGTGGATAGTACCCTACACACCTGCAGAGTTTCAGCCTCCTAGCTTTTTCCCTCTTGGAGAAAAACAACTTTCCAGGGTTATTTTTTCTATACAGAAACATGCTTGAAATGCATAGGAAAGCTAAAAACAATAAACGGTCATACTGAAACTGGCAGTTAAGCCAGAACCAGGATTGCCCTACCCCTTTGTAGGGTGGATAGTACCCTACACACCTGCAGAGTTTCAGCCTCCTAGCTTTTTCCCTCTTGGAGAAAAACAACTTTCCAGGGTTATTTTTCTCTATGCAGAAACATGCTTGAAATGCATAGGGAAAGCTAAAAACAATAAACGGTCATACTGAAACTGGCAGTTAAGCCAGAACCAGGATTGCCCTACCCTTTGTAGGGTGGATAGTACCCTACACACCTGCAGAGTTTCAGCCTCCTAGCTTTTTCCCTCTTGGAGAAAAACAACTTTCCAGGGTTATTTTTTCTCTATGCAGAAACATGCTTGAAATGCATAGGAAAGCTACAAACAATAAACGGTCATACTGAAACTGGCAGTTAAGCCAGAACCAGGATTGCCCTACCCCTTTGTAGGGTGGATAGTACCCTACACACCTGCATAGTTTCAGCCTCCTAGCTTTTTCCCTCTTGGAGAAAACAACTTTCCAGGGTTATTTTTTCTCTATGCAGAAACATGCTTGAAATGCATAGGGAAAGCTAAAAACAATAAACGGTCATACTGAAACTGGCAGTTAAGCCAGAACCAGGATTGCCCTACCTTTTTCTTGGGTGGATAGTACCCTACACACCTGCAGAGTTTCAGCCTCCTAGCTTTTTCCTCCTTGAGAAAAACAACTTTCCAGGGTTATTTTTTCTCTATGCAGAAACATGCTTGAAATGCATAGGAAAGCTAAAAACAATAAACGGTCATACTGAAACTGGCAGTTAAGCCAGAACCAGGATTGCCCTACCCCTTTGTAGGGTGGATAGTACCCTACACACCTGCAGAGTTTCAGCCTCCTAGCTTTTCCCTCTTGGAGAAAAACAACTTTCCATGGTTATTTTTTTCTCTATGCAGAAACATGCTGGAAATGCATAGGGAAAGCTAAAACAATAAACGGTCATACTGAAACTGGCAGTTAAGCCAGAACCAGGATTGCCCTACCCCTTTGTAGGGTGGATAGTACCCTACACACCTGCAGAGTTTCAGCCTCCCAGCTTTTTCCCTCTTGGAGAAAAACAACTTTCCAGGGTTATTTTTTCTCTATGCAGAAACATGCTTGAAATGCATAGGGAAAGCTAAAACAATAAACGGTCATACTGAAACTGGCAGTTAAGCCAGAACCAGGATTGCCCTACCCTTTGTAGGGTGGATAGTACTCCACACACCTGCAGAGTTTCAGCCTCCTAGCTTTTTCCCTCTTGGAGAAAAACAACTTTCCAGGGTTATTTTTCTCTATGCAGAAACATGCTTGAAATGCATAGGAAAGCTAAAACAATAAACGGTCATACTGAAACTGGCAGTTAAGCCAGAACCAGGATTGCCCTACCCCTTTGTAGGGTGGATAGTACCCTACACACCTGCAGAGTTTCAGCCTCCTAGCTTTTTCCCTCTTGGAGAAAAACAACTTTCCACAGGTATTGTTTCGGTATGCAGAAGCATGCTTGGAATGCAAAAGAAAGCTAAAAGCAATAAACGGTCATACTGAAACTGGCAGTTAAGCCAGAACCAGGATTGCCCTACCCCTTTTGTAGGGTGGATAATACCCTACACACCTGCAGAGTTTCAGCCTCCTAGCTTTTTCCCTCTTGGAGAAAAACAACTTTCCAGGGTTATTTTTCTCTATGCAGAAACATGCTTGAAATGCATAGAGAAAGCTAAAAACAATAAACGGTCATACTGAAACTGGCAGTTAAGCCAGAACCAGGATTGCCCTACCCTTTGTAGGGTGGATAGTACCCTACACACCTGCAGAGTTTCAGCCTCCTAGCTTTTTCCCTCTTGGAGAAAAACAACTTTCCAGGGTTATTTTTTCTCTATGCAGAAACATGCTTGAAATGCATAGGGAAAGCTAAAAACAATAAACGGTCATACTGAAACTGGCAGTTAAGCCAGAACCAGGATTGCCCTACCCCTTTGTAGGGTGGATAGTACCCTACACACCTGCAGAGTTTCAGCCTCCTAGCTTTTTCCCTCTTGGAGAAAAACAACTTTCCAGGGTTATTTTTTCTCTATGCAGAAACATGCTTGAAATGCATAGAAAAGCTAAAACAATAAACGGTCATACTGAAACTGGCAGTTAAGCCAGAACCAGGATTGCCCTACCCCTTTGTAGGGTGGATAATACCCTACACACCTGCAGAGTTTCAGCCTCCTAGCTTTTTCCCTCTTGGAGAAAAACAACTTTCCACAGCTATTTTTTTATCTGTGCAGAAACATGCTTGAAATGCAAAAAGAAAGCTAAAAACAATAAACGGTCACACTGAAACTGGCAGTTAAGCCAGAACCAGGATTGCCCTACCCCTTTATAGGGTGGATAATACCCTACACACCTGCAGAGTTTCAGCCTCCTAGCTTTTTCCCTCTTGGAGAAAAACAACTTTCCAGGGGAATTTTTTCTCTATGCAAAAACATGCTTGAAATGCATAGGGAAAGCTAAAAACAATAAATGGTCATACTGAAACTGGCAGTTAAGTCAGAACCAGGATTGCCCTACCCCTCTGTAGGGTGGATAGTACCCTACACACCTGCAGAGTTTCAGCCTCCTAGCTTTTTCCCTCTTGGAGATAAACAACTTTCCAGGGGTATTTTTTCTCTATGCAAAAACATGCTTGAAATGCATATGGAAAGCTAAAAACAATAAATGGTCATACTGAAACTGGCAGTTAAGTCAGAACCAGGATTGCCCTACCCCTCTGTAGGGTGGATAGTACCCTACACACCTGCAGAGTTTCAGCCTCCTAGCTTTTTCCCTCTTGGAGATAAACAACTTTTCAGGGTTATTTTTTCTTTATGCAGAAACATGCTTGAAATGCATAGGAAAAGGTAAAAACAATAAACCGTCATACTGAAACTGGCAGTTAAGCCAGAACCAGGATTGCCCTACCATTTGTTAGGACAGATAGTACCCTACACACCTGCAGAGTTTCAGCCTCCTAGCTTTTTCCCTCTTGGAGAAAAACAACTTTACAGGGTTATTTTTTCTCTATGCAGAAACATGCTTGAAATGCAAAAAGAAAGCTAAAAACAATAAACGGTCATACTGAAACTGGCAGTTAAGCCAGAACCAGGATTGCCCTACCCCTTGTTAGGGTGGATAGTGTCCTACACACCTGCCGAGTTTCAGCCTCCTAGCTTTTTCCCTCTTGGAGAAAAACAACTTTCCAGGGTTATTTTTTCTCTATGCAGAAACATGCTTGAAATGCTTAGGGAAAGCTAAAAACAATTAGCAGCCATGCTGAAACTGGCAGTTAAGCCAGAACCAGGATTGCCCTACCCCTTTTTAGGGTGGATAGTACCCTACACACCTGCAGAGTTTCACCCTGCAAGTTTTTCCCTCTTGGAGAAGAACAACTTTCCAGGGTTATTTTTTCTCTATGCAGATACATGCTTGAAATGCATAGGGAAAGCTAAAAACAATAAACGGTCATACTGAAACTGGCAGTTAAGCCAGAACCAGGATTGCCCTACCCCTTTGTAGGGTGGATAATACCCTACACACCTGCAGAGTTTCAGCCTCCTAGCTTTTTCCCCTTGGAGAAAAACAACTTTCCAGGGTTATTTTTTCTCTATGCAGAAGCATGCTTGAAATGCATAGGGAAAGCTAAAAACAATAAACGGTCATACTGAAACTGGCAGTAAAGCCAGAACCAGGATTGCCCTACCCCTTTGTAGGGTGGATAGTACCCTACACACCTGCAGAGTTTCAGCCTCCTAGCTTTTTCCCTCTTGGAGAAAAACAACTTTCCACAGGTATTTTTTTCTCTAAGCAGAAACATGCTTGAAATGCAAAAAGAAAGCTAAAAACAATAAACGGTCATACTGAAACTGGCAGTTAAGCCAGAACCAGGATTGCCCCACCCCTTTGTAGGGTGGATAATACCCTACACACCTGC
The DNA here is from genome assembly GCF_019279795.1 of Protopterus annectens. NCBI lineage: Eukaryota > Metazoa > Chordata > Ceratodontiformes > Protopteridae > Protopterus > Protopterus annectens. The sequence continues at coordinate 3,623 of NW_025053221.1, read as the reverse complement.
AGAGTTTCAGCCTCCTAGCTTTTTCCCTCTTTGGAGAAAAACAACTTTCCAGGGTTATTTTTTCTCTATGCAAAAACATGCTTGAAATACATAGGGAAAGCTAAAAACAATAAACAGTCATACTGAAACTGGCAGTTAAGCCAGAACCAGGATTGCCCTACCCCTTTGTAGGGTGGATAGTACCCTACACACCTGCAGAGTTTCAGCCTCCTAGCTTTTTCCCTCTTGGAGAAAAACAACTTTCTAGGGTTATTTTTTCTCTATGCAGAAACATGCTTGAAATGCATAGGGAAAGCTAAAAACAATAATCGGTCATACTGAAACTGGCAGTTAAGCCAGAACCAGGATTGCCCTACCCCTTTGTAGGGTGGATAATACCCTACACACCTGCAGAGTTTCAGCCTCCTAGCTTTTTCCCTCTTGGAGAAAAACAACTTTCCAGGGTTATTTTTCTCTATGCAAAAACATGCTTGAAATACATAGGGAAAGCTAAAAACAATAAACGGTCATACTGAAACTGGCAGTTAAGCCAGAACCAGGATTGCCCTACCCCTTTGTAGGGTGGATAGTACCCTACACACCTGCAGAGTTTCAGCCTCCTAGCTTTTTCCCTCTTGGAGAAAAACAACTTTCCAGGGTTATTTTTTCTCTATGCAGAAACATGCTTGAAATGCATAGGGAAAGCTAAAAACAATAAACGGTCATACTGAAACTGGCAGTTAAGCCAGAACCAGGATTGCCCTACCCTTTGTAGGGTGGATAGTACCCTACACACCTGCAGAGTTTCAGCCTCCTAGCTTTTTCCCTCTTGGAGAAAACAACTTTCCAGGGTTATTTTTCTCTATGCAGAAACATGCTTGAAATGCATAGGGAAAGCTAAAAACAATAAACGGTCATACTGAAACTGGCAGTTAAGCCAGAACCAGGATTGCCCTACCCCTTTGTAGGGTGGATAGTACCCTACACACCTGCAGAGTTTCAGCCTCCTAGCTTTTTCCTCTTGGAGAAAAACAACTTTCCAGGGTTATTTTTCTCTATGCAGAAACATGCTTGAAATGCATAGGAAAAGCTAAAACAATAAACGGTCATACTGAAACTGGCAGTTAAGCCAGAACCAGGATTGCCCTACCCCTTTGTAGGGTGGATAGTACCCTACACACCTGCAGAGTTTCAGCCTCCTAGCTTTTTCCCTCTTGGAGAAAAACAACTTTCCAGGGTTATTTTTTCTCTATGCAGAAACATGCTTGAAATGCATAGGGAAAGCTAAAACAATAAACGGTCATACTGAAACTGGCAGTTAAGCCAGAACCAGGATTGCCCTACCCTTTGTAGGGTGGATAGTACCCTACACACCTGCAGAGTTTCAGCCTCCTAGCTTTTTCCTCTTGGAGAAAAACAACTTTCCAGGGTTATTTTTTCTCTATGCAGAAACATGCTTGAAATGCATAGGGAAAGCTAAAACAATAAACGGTCATACTGAAACTGGCAGTTAAGCCAGAACCAGGATTGCCTACCCCTTTGTAGGGTGGATAGTACCCTACACCTGCAGAGTTTCAGCCTCCTAGCTTTTCGCTCTTGGAGAAAAACAACTTTCCAGGGGGTTTTTTTCTCTATGCAGAAACATGCTTGAAATGCATAGGAAGCTAAAACAATAAACGGTCATACTGAAACTGGCAGTTAAGCCAGAACCAGGATTGCCCTACCCCTTTGTAGGTGGATAGTACCCTACACACCTGCAGAGTTTCAGCCTCCTAGCCTCTTGGAGAAAAACAACTTTCCAGGGTTATTTTTTCTCTATGCAGAAACATGCTTGAAATGCATAGGAAAAGCTAAAAACAATAAACGGTCATACTGAAACTGGCAGTTAAGCCAGAACCAGGATTGCCCTACCCTTTGTAGGGTGGATAGTACCCTACACACCTGCAGAGTTTCAGCCTCCTAGCTTTTTCCTCTTGGAGAAAAACAACTTTCCAGGGTTATTTTTTTCTATGCAGAAACATGCTTGAAATGCATAAGGAAAGCTAAAACAATAAACGGTCATACTGAAACTGGCAGTTAAGCCAGAACCAGGATTGCCCTACCCCTTTGTAGGGTGGATAGTACCCTACACACCTGCAGAGTTTCAGCCTCCTAGCTTTTTCCCCTCTTGGAGAAAAACAACTTTCCAGGGTTATTTTTTCTCTATGCAGAAACATGCTTGAAATGCATAGGGAAAGCTAAAACAATAAACGGTCATACTGAAACTGGCAGTTAAGCCAGAACCAGGATTGCCCTACCCTTTGTAGGGTGGATAGTACCCTACACACCTGCAGAGTTTCAGCCTCCTAGCTTTTTCCTCTTGGAGAAAAACAACTTTCCAGGGTTATTTTTTCTCTATGCAGAAACATGCTTGAAATGCATAGGGAAAGCTAAAAACAATAAACGTTCATACTGAAACTGGCAGTTAAGCCAGAACCAGGATTGCCCTACCCCTTTGTAGGGTGGATAATACCCTACACACCTGCAGAGTTTCAGCCTCCTAGCTTTTTCCCTCTTGGAGAAAAACAACTTTCCAGGGTTATTTTTTCATTATGCAGAAACATGCTTGAAATGCATAGGGAAAGCTAAAAACAATAAACGGTCATACTGAAACTGGCAGTTAAGCCAGAACCAGGATTGCCCTACCTTTGTAGGGTGGATAGCACCCTACACACCTGCAGAGTTTCAGCCTCCTAGCTTTTTCCCTCTTGGAGAAAAACAACTTTCCACAGGTATTTTTTCTCTATGCAGAAACATGCTTGAAATGCATAGGGAAAGCTAAAACAATAAACGGTCATACTGAAACTGGCAGTTAAGCCAGAACCAGGATTGCTCTACCTTTGTAGGGTGGATAGTACCCTACACACCTGCAGAGTTTCAGCCTCCTAGCTTTTTCCTCTTGGAGAAAAACAACTTTCCAGGGTTATTTTTTCTCAATGCAGAAACATGCTTGAAATGCATAGGGAAAGCTAAAAACAATAAACGGTCATACTGAAACTGGCAGTTAAGCCAGAACCAGGATTGCCCTACCCAGGTGGATAGTACCCTACACACCTGCAGAGTTTCAGCCTCCTAGCTTTTTCCCTCTTGGAGAAAAACAACTTTCCACAGGTATTTTTCTCTATGCAGAAACATGCTTGAAATGCATAGGAAAGCTAAAAACAATAAACGGTCATACTGAAACTGGCAGTTAAGCCAGAACCAGGATTGCCCTACCCTTTTGTAGGGGGGATAATACCCTACAAACCTGCAGAGTTTCAGCCTCCTAGCTTTTTCCCTCTTGGAGAAAAACAACTTTCCAGGGTTATTTTTTCTCTATGCAGAAACATGCTTGAAATGCATAGGAAAGCTAAAAACAATAAACGGTCATACTGAAACTGGCAGTTAAGCCAGAACCAGGATTGCCCTGCCCCTTTGTAGGGTGGATAGTACCCTACACACCTGCAGAGTTTCAGCCTCCTAGCTTTTTCCCTCTTGGAGAAAAACAACTTTCCAGGGTTATTTTTTCTCTATGCAGAAACATGCTTGAAATGCATAGGAAGCTAAAACAATAAACGGTCATACTGAAACTGGCAGTTAAGCCAGAACCACGATTGCCCTACTCC
>NW_025053219.1:0-11145 GCF_019279795.1 Protopterus annectens | reverse complement strand
TACTTGGGAATTTGCAATATTGCATATCCCCCCAACTAACCTATCCAAAAACCAAATAGTCATCCTCCATCAATATTTTTCTACTAATGAAACTCTACATAGCTACTAACTGGTTGACCCCATCCAAAACTTCTTGGGAAAGTTTTAGGATCTTAGCAATAAAGCATATATTAGCCCACAAATGCATAATACACAAACAAAACAAAAATCCTTCCAACATGAAATTATGGGAACAAATGTTCAATATTATACTGGCATAAAACATCAAATCTGAAACAAGCCTACAATGTACACAACAAAAAACATAACATTATTTGGAACTATACTATTTTAAGATACAAACCCTGGAGAAAACAACCTCATCATCTACTTTTAAGAGAGTATATGGAAGCCTCCATGTAAATAGTGTAAATATGTTTTAAGAATACTGCTTTGAATACTGTATGAGCAACACCTGTGTTTTCTCTTGTGAATGTTTTGTAATGGAAAAAGAAAACAATAAAAATATTATTGAAAAAAAAAAAGAGATCATATTTTGATTTCAGATACTCCTACCAGTCCCATCTCCTTTGCGCTGCCGTGTACAGAGGGAGCACTTAGGAAGGACATTCCCCTATAGTATCTTAATCTGCTTTAGTTCCTCCATCTCCAAAAAAAAAAAATTTGCAGTTCATCTGCTTTACTGTATTTGTGTTTCTTCCTACTTTATTACCTTATTTTGATTTTGCCTCTTCTTAAAAGTACTCAATTTAATTTATTTTGCTGCCTTTCTTACTGCTTGTTAGTAGCCTGATTAAATTGTAACTGTTATTCTAAGGCCCTTGGTTTAAGCACTTGCGCTTCAAACCAGTTGTTTTATATTAATAAGGTTTGTGGTCTGCACTGTTGTGGCAGGACAGGTAGTGTACATCCTTCTAAGTTGGGAACTGCTGATTGAAGGCTCAGTGTCTGTGTATTAGTTCTGGGTTAAGCAGTTGGGCTTCAGGCAAGTTATTTTACATTAAGAAGGTTTGTGGTCTGCACTCTTGTGGGAGGAGAGGCTAGATTCTGCCCTTCTGAGCTGGGAATTTCTGGTTAAAGGCTTATTGCGCATGCTTACTTGAACTGTTTCTTTCTGAAATCGGTACGCCTTGTTTGCTGTAGCACAGACTAGATTCAGGCCAACTGGATCTAGCTTTGTTTGTATAACTTGTGCACTGACAGAGGCCGTCTTTTTTGGAGAAGGTTTCTCTGTACCCTAATGGCAGGACTGTGCAGTTAGAACTTATCTGATTGAAGACTGCTGGAACAGGGCTCAGTTTTGTGCTTTCTAACTGGTTAATTGGGTAAAGTGTTGTTTTGATTGTATCTGCTCTATTTTTCTGAAAAAAAAATATTTACATATATATATATATATATATATATATATATATATATTTACATATATATATATATATATATATATACTTGTTTCTCACCTTTCTGAACTAGTACAGTCCAGTTTTCAGGTCACTGCTGAATCCAGGGCTGTGTTACAAGTTTCTGGGTTGCCCATACCTTACTTGGATAGAAGGAAGTTTCTCTGCTCACCTCTGAGAGGGGGGAGCTTTGAGCAGCCTATCTTTCCCTGGAGGAGCAAGTGCCTTCCAGATGTTCTGCAGAGTCTACAGCAGCAGAGACAAAAGAGAGTTTGGAGTGATTAAGCATCATTTTTCTGCTTTTCTTCATGTCTTAACTAATTCTGCCTAAAACACCATTTTTTAGCTTTTCTGTGATTTAAAAAGTTTGTTATTGCTACATATTGTACGTATTTGCTGCCTGCAATTGAATTAAGTCATTTTTGTGTTTAAATAATCTGTTTAACTGCTGTAGGCTACACAATAAAGTGTGATAGCCTTTTCTGTGCATTTAAAGTGTTGTTTTGATTGTATCTGCTCTATTTTCTGAAAAAAAAAAAAAACTTGTTCCCCGCTTTTCTGAACTAGTAACGTCCAGTTTTCAGGTTACTTCTGAATCCAGGGCTGTGTTACAAGTTTCTGTCTTGTCCTTACCTTATTTGGATAGAAGGAAGTTTCTCTGTTCACCTGTGAGAGAGGGGAGATTTGAGCAGCCTATCTGTCCCTGGAGGAGTGGTTTCAGCCCTGAAGTTAGTAGTTTATCGGCCATTTTGGGCTGATCTCTTTCACTTCCCTGCTATAAAAACCGCATTTATGCGGTTTTGCACACCGGGCAACGCCGTTTAGCTAGAGTTAAACTATTCTCGGCTCCACGAAGTCTACTCTTCAATTTTTCCCTTGGAACTAGACAAACCTTCAACTTTAGCACAAACCATTCATTTCACAGTCAAGCACTTGCTTAAAACTCATAGCAAGCACTAATTAACCCTGGCACTAGATCCCCCTATACTGTCCAGAAGGAAAAGGCTCCCTATTCGTCTCCACCAGCCAATCAGAAAAACAGCTTACTCTACCTATTCAGGCATGTCCAAAGGGCAGTTTCCGGTGTACTCTCCAGTCCGATTGGTGAATCTGGGCATTTTGAGGCAATGTTACAACTGCCTCATGTACACAGACAACCCTCTCCTCCTACCACCAAATAGTAATATATGTGAGAGATGCAATTATACAGCCAAACTGGAGGCAAAGCTCCCTTAACCCAAGACTGGAACCGACAGTCAAGATGAGAAGGGCAATACTTGCAAGACACTACCAGTCTCACATAGACCTAATAAACCAACAAGGGCAAATAACACATACGAATACGTGATAACATACTCGGAGGCTCTGAATAAAAATCTGCAAAAGCAACAGAGACCTCAAAAGCAGACATCCAAGCAACCTCCACATCCCATCACCAACCATGAAAAACATACTTCACGTAATCAGTGTGCCATGCAATCACAGCTCTTAACACAAAATAACATACCTAACACACTAGTAATAGGCAATTCTATAGTCAGGCACACCGATGTCCCACTACCTAGGCTGGACAAGGTGAAGGTTACAGTTAGCTGCCTTTATGTGCCAGGATCCGCCACATAACACAAGCACTCAGGTCACTACAGAAAGTACAGTTGTGTACCTACCATAAATGTTGATGTTCGAGTGTATTCACTGTTACAGTCATTACACTTGAGTTATCCTGCTGGCAGGCAACCCGCAGTCGGCCTGAATTCCAAAGTCCTGGTCCGGCGTCGGTTGCTGTCACCTCTTCCCTGACGTCAGTGCGCCAGGGGTATATAAGATGCAGCCGATGCCATTTTCTTCAGTTTTTCTTGCCCCAGATGTCAGGTGCCCCCCAACATTGCTTATAAAGAGCATGCACTAAAATAAACAATACCTTCTTCTACAAGCAAATACAATACATAGGTTGTATAGAATAGAGAAGTACAGATAAGTCCCAGCAAAGAAAGGGTGATGGTGCATGGGTTGGACTGCAACAGTGAATAGACTTGAACATCTACATTTATGGTAGGTACACAACTGTACTATGTTCATCTTGTTTCACTGTTGCAGTCATTACACTTGGGTAGAATCCCAAAGCAGAGGTTGGGCGGCTGGGTCTAAATAGAATTAGGAGTGGCTATGAGGCGCTGTAGAACTGCAGTGGCAAAGCCTGCTCTGGATTTAGAGTAAAGAGGTAAGTGGTAGTGCTTGGTAAAAGTGTTTACTGAACTCCCAAGTTGCAGCCTCCAAAATTTCCTTGGTTGGTACTCCCCTGAGAAAGGCTGCTGATGTGGCTGCTGCCTGGTCGAATGTGGCCTAATGCCCTTAGGCAGTGATTTGCCATGCTGAGCATAGCAGAAACGAATGCAGTGTCCTATCCATTTTGAAATAGTCTGCTTTGAGATAGCCTTTCCTTGTGATCCTGCAGCATATGCTACTAGAAGTTGATCAGTCTTTCTGAAAGTCTTAGTTTTGCCCAAGTAGAAGCGTAGCTGCCTGTGTATGTCCAAAGAATGAAGAAGTCTCTCCCCTTTATTCTTGGGATTTGGATAAAAAGTAGGCAAATGAATGGTTTGATTAAGAGCCACAGTGGATACTACCTTTGGCATAAATGTTGGGTTTGTCCTCAGAGAAACCCTGTCCGGATGGAAAATGATAAAAGGTTCCACTGCCATTAATGCCTGTAACTCTGATACTCTTCTTGCTGAAGTTATTGCTAGGAGCAGAGCTGTTTTCCATGATAAGAATTTTATCTCAGCTGTATTGGCTGGCTCAAAAGGAGGCAGTGTGAGCTTTTCCAAGACAAAATTGAGATCCCATGCAGGTACTGGTGCTCTCCTTGGAGGTCTTATGTTTTTGGCCCCTCTGAGGTACTGCCTTAGCAGTGGATTTGAAAAAAATAGGTGATTCCGTATTGTAATGAGCTGAAATGGCAGAGGCATGAATCTTAATTGATGAGAAGGATAGACCTTTGTCCAGCATCTCAGTTGGGTACTGTAAAATCTGAGGGATATTTGGAACAAGCGGTTCAATTCCTTGTGCCCGATTCCAAGCACAGAATCTCTTCCATTTTTCTGCAAAAGATTTTCTGGTGCAGGGCCGCCTGGCTTCCAAAATGACATCCATAACTGCTTTAGAGAGAAGAGTGTTCTGAGTGGCTATATTATTGACCATGCAGTCAGATTTAAGGTTCTGAGTTGGCTGTGCAGGATCTGATTGTTTTGTTGGGTCAGAAGAGGAGGAATTTGAGGTAAAGTCCAGGCTGGGCCTTGAGACAAGCTCTTTAGGATTGGGTACCAGTACTGGCGTGGCCAGTCTGGGGCAATCAAAATCATTTTTGGCTTCTCTTGGCTGACCTTTAGGAGTACCTTGGGGAGGAGAGGCAGTGATGGAAAGGCATACACTGTCAGGGTTTTCCAGCTGAATGATAGAGCATCCACCTTCCATGCTTGTGTGGGATAAGTCCTTGTGCAGAATCTATGTAGTTGACAGTTGTGAGGGGAGGCAAATAGATCTATGTCTGGCATCCCCATTTCCTTGTTATCATGCTGAAGACTTGTGGATCTAGTTTCCAATCATGAGGGTCCATGAGGTTTCTGCTTAGTTCGTCTGCCAGAGTATTTGTCTTTCCTGGCAGGAATTGTGCTTGCAGATGCACTTGATAGGTCAATGCTGTGTTCCACAAGTTCATGGCTTGCATGCAGAGGAGGTAGGAATGTGTGCCCCCTTGCTTGTTTATGTACCACATGACTTTAGTGTTGTCCGTCTTTAGCAATAGTTGTCCTGGATAGAGTAGATCCTTGAAGGCTGTCAGGGCATTCTGTACAGCTAGCATCTCTTTTTGATTGATATGAAGATGCATTTGTCTTGCGGGCCACGAGCCCTGAATACATTTTCCTGCCATGTGTGCCCCCCAGACATAATCCGATGCATCTGTTGTTAGTGTCTGCCTGGCTGTAGGCAAAGTGAATGGCTGTCCCTTGTTGTGGTGACAGGCCAGTGCCCACCATCGAAACTCCTGTTGCAGGCAGGGAATGAGAGTAATTACTGTTTCCAGGCTGTGGCAAAGTTGAGTCCAAACACTTTTTAGATACCATTGTAGCTTCCTCATATGCAGTCTTGCATATGGAATTATCAGAATGCAGGATGCCATAAAGCCCAAAGACCGCAGAATTTTTCTTGCAGCTGGTTGCCATCATTTGGTAGTAATGAGTCAGTTGCCTTTGTTTGTCTGGCGTGAGATAAGCCATCTGGGCAGTTGTATTTAAGCATGCACCCAGGAATATTATCTCTTGAGAGGGCACTAGTTTTGATTTCTTTTCATTTACTGTGTACCCTAGGCAAATTAGTAATCTTTTTACAAATGCCAGATGCTTTAATAGAATGTCCTTGCTTCCTGCTTGAATAAGGCAGTCATCCAAGTAGGGATCTATTTGAATTCCTTTTTGTCTGCAAAATGCAATTACTGGTGCCAGGCATTTTGTGAAGACCCTGGGCACAGTAGATAAGCCAAAGGGCAGTGCAGAGAATTGGTAGTGCATTAAGCCAGCTATGAATCTGAGGTATCTTCTACAAGAGTGCCTGACTGGGACATGCAGGTATGCCTCTTTGAGGTCCAAAGTTACGAGCCAAGCATTTTTGCCCAGCATGGGCAAAAGTTGCTGTAGTGTCAACATTTTGAATTTTGGAACTTCCAGGAAAGTATTTAGAATAGACAGGTCCAGTAATGGTCTCCAAGCTTTGTCCTTTCTGGGTACCAAGAAAAGTCTTGAGTAAAATCCTTGGTCCTGCTCTTGGTGTGGTACTCTTTGAATAGCCATCATGTCCATGAGAGATGAAATTTGCTTTTGTGCCTCTGCCCAATGATTGTGTGGCAGGTCTGGCATATCTTTTGTCTTTGGCAGGGTGAGAAAGTGGAACCTGTAGCCCTGAGAAACAATATTCAGTACCCATTTGTCCTGGGTAATCATGTGCCAATTTTGTGAGAAAAGTGCTAGCTTTCCCCCAAGGGTGCTGCCAAAAGTTAAGTGCTTGGCACTGGCAGTGGGAAGTCATTGGGACTGTTTCCTATAAGGTTCTGATTTGTCTTCTCCGCTTTTGGAGGCATTAGCACCCCATTGTTTAGGCCTGTATGAGCCTTGGGCCTGAGATCTGCCTCTAGGGCATCTGTATCTCCCTCTTTGTGGCCTGTCTGATACTGGAAAGGACCAATACTTAGACGGCCAGTTCCTGCTAAATCTGGGTGGCTGAACCTGTAAGAAATCCTTGACTGTCTGCACTGATTTAGCTCTATCCTCCATTTTCTTTAACACCTCTTCTGCCTTAACACCAAACAAAGTATCATGCTGTAATGGAGCATCCAATAATTCTGCTTTAACATGATCAGGCAGACTCTGTTCCTTTAACCAAGCATGCCTTCGAATGACAGAGCCTGTAATTGCGGCCCTGCAAGAAGCTTCTAGTGAATCAAAACCACAATGCAAAGTATGTTTTCCCACTTGTTCAGCTGCATGCAATAAATCCTGCATTTCCTTGTTTTCAAGACATTCAGAATTTGTCAGCATTTTCTGTTTTAGCAGAGACATTAGGTATTGCTGATATTTAAGCATGTGAAACTGGCATTTTAAAGCCCTTACAGCTAAAGTAGCAGAGGTGTAAACTTTTTTCCCCCATCTGTCCAGAGCTCCAGAATCCCTACCAGAGGGAACAAGGTTTTTTGCAGTAGAAGCCTTGACCCCTTTGGGACCCTGAGATATAGTTTCTGGGTCAGTAGCAGGGTTTTTATAAAGAAATTTATGTGAATCTGGAACCCTGTAACACCTATCTGGCTTAACTGGTGCAGGGGGTAAAGAATGAGAAGACAGACTGGACTCAGAAAATACATCATCTACAATGTCTAGCACAGGAGGGATAGCAAGAGGTCTGTGCTGAGGCAATAAAAGGAAATCTCTGAGCCTTTTCTTGGATTCTGAATAATCTTGGCTCTCCCAGTGGAAATGCTCCCTCATGGTGTGCAGGGTTTCCACAAAAAAATAGTTCTCAGGAGGAGAGGCTGAAGGGATACATTCTTCAGCATCAGAGTCCTCATAGGGAGGAATAAAATATCCCTGTTCTGAAGAGGAATCAGAAGAAATAGAAACCTGATCAGGGGAATCATAGTCCGTTGTCTTGCCTAGGCCTTTTATCAGGAGAGGGATGGGAACCCCTCATCAAAGTAATTAGGTCCTCGGCCATTTTAAGCATCTGTTTCTTAGGCATGGATGACTGTCCAGGAGAATGCTGTACTTGTTTCTTTGTCTTTAAAGGTGGTTTAGACTTTGTCTTGGTTGCTGAAGTGGTCTTGATAGAAAGCTGTGTAGGTCTGAAAACACCCTCAGAAGCCGATGCCTGCTCAGCGGCTCCGGACCCATCTGAGTGAATAGTTTCCGTTGGCCCAATACATTGAGTTTCCAGAGGCCTAGTTGTCTCCACGTGGGACTCGGAGGCGGCCTGTGGCTCTGAGGTAGCGGGTGTCAGGGGCTGCAAAAGCGCCTCACTGAGAACCGGCGACTGGCCCTAGAAGAGGCTTTGTCGTCGGTTTTGGACCTCGGATGCCTGTCCTTTTCTTTTTACTTGCGCTTTTTATGAACTCTGGTCGTCAGCTGTTCCGACGGCATCATATATTTAAACCTTTGGCCAAAGTAATGGAAAGCAAAATCGTACCGACACTTAATAGTACGTTGGTTAAATCTAGCACAAAACCGACAACTAGCAACTTCGTGGTCAGGGCCTAGGCAAGGTATACAGTAAGAATGAAAATCCTTATGAGGTATTTGCTTCCCACAAGAAATACAATTGTTAACTTTTACTGACATCAGTCTGGAGCAAGAAAAAGTTTCCCCAATGTGGTACTTACCTTTATTGAAGACTTCGGATCTGAAATTTAATTTCAAAAATCTCAGGAGTCGGCTGACTGGCACTTGCGAACTGCTTTTGCTTCGGGCACCGTGTGGCAAGAAAGACTGAAGAAAATGGCATCGGCTGCATCTTATATACCTCTGGCGCACTGACGTCAGGGAAGAGGGGACAGCAACTGATGCCGGACCAGGACTTTGGAATTCAGGCTGACTGCGGGTAGCCTGCCAGCAGGATAACCACAGTGTAATGACTGCAACAGTGAAACACGATGAACATCAAGTACAAATACAACTCTGTCATTGTCCATGTTGGTGTGAATGACCTGAGACGTACCTCCCTGGACTACATGAAGAGAGACATGGAAGAGCTCTCTGATCATGTAGCTCAGGCTAGTATGACCCAGACCCTGAGTAGCATCCTGCCCTCACCAAGAATGATGCCACAGTATAAAGAAAAAATAATAAATTTCAACAATTGGCTAAGTTTCTGGTGTCATTCAAAGGGGATCCAGTATCTGTCCGCCTGGGATGACATGCTCAACAAGCCACGTTGCGTCGCAAGAGATGGCTTGCACCTGTCACCCTTAGGCTTTCGAATACTGGCCATGGCTCTTGCCCCCCCATAGTGCCTTTTTTAGGCAAGGCTCAAAAGACAAACCCACCACCATAAATAGCACAAGTAACCAAAAACTGAGGGTAATGCTACTCAACGCCAGAAGTCTAACCCTCAAAATGCACGCACTCTAGGCACTCCTCAGTATGGAGAACATCGACATCTGTGAAGTAACAGAAACCTGGTATAAGGCTCCTGAGAGCACCCCAGCACTACTATAGCAATAACCCACGCCTGGGTGTGGGTAATGCTAAATTTACCCACGGTTGGCGTGGTTTGGTCCCAGTGAAGCGGACCAAATAAAGCCAACCGTGAAATTTAGCACATTACCACACCAGAAGGAATTATTATATCATGACATTATTTAAGAAAAAAACTATTACTTTTCTTAAATAATGGCATAATATAATGCCTGTTTGCTGCCCTTCCGATGTCTGGCATCCGCGGCAGTTCTGATGTACCGCGCCTGCGCGGTACATCAAACTATGAGCAAAAAACAGAAAGCAAGATCTCGTTGCTTTTTTTTGGTGTTTATGTTAAATGAGTTTAACATGCGAGACAGTTAAAAATAAGCAAACGGAGATGTCGATGTATTTTAAAACTGTCTCGCTATGTTAAACTCATTTAACATGGCAAAACACTAAAAAAAAACAGCGGAGATCTTGCTTTCTCAGTTGCTTTTAAACACTGTCTCGCTATGTTAAATGGGTTTACATGGCGAGACAGCTTTAAAAATAAGCAGCGGAGATCTCTGTTGCTTATTTTAAAGCTGTCTCGCTATGTTAAACCCATTTAACATAGCGAACAATGTTTACAAAACCGAAGTTATACTAATGGAAAAAGTCCAGCCGACCGGACCTTTTCCGTATAACCCTCGATTTACAACGGGCAGCTGGCCAATCAGCGTGCCGCGTTTTGAAAGATCATGGTATAATAGGCTATAACTCATACCATACCTTTCGGCCACAGAACCAGGACCGAAACACAAAAGGCGAGGGTGTATCCATATTCATCAAGGATACCCACACCTCCAGGTTAGTGGTGCAACACAATGCATCCGAGATCATCCATGTGCAACTAACAACTGGCAAAACTGCAATCCAAATTGTAGCTTGCTACAGATCAGCCACCATGGCCCAGGACCCCCATTCCGCATTTCTGGAAACACTGGGAAGTATGAAGGTCCTACTAAACACCCTAATTCTGGGTAATTTCAATTACCCAAACATACACTGGGAGAACTACTCAAGTACTAACTCCCTTGCACAATGCTTCCTAGAATTTATAAACTCGAATGCCCTGGATCAACTGGTCAACACCTCCACCTGAGGGAACAACATATTGGACCTGGTCTCACCAACATGAGCAACCGGTGTTCCACACCGGAGGTCAACCCCTCAACTGGTTAGATCAGACCATGGACTAATCACTCTGGATATCCACATTCCACCCCCACCTCCAATCAAGGAAACCACCATGAAAAACTTTTCAAAAGCAAACTTCACATTACTTAAGAGCGAGGTGGAAAGGTTCACAGCCCCCATGCTAAAGGACAATGCTGTCCAAGCTGCTGAAACCTTTACAAAGGCACTCTATGAGCATCTGCAGGAATGCATGTATCATGCTATCCCAAGTAAAACCAAGACTCACTCCTCCAAGAAAAGGAAACCAGTCTGGTGGACCCCTGCCATAAACAAGCTATACAACAGAAGGAGGAAACTAGTAAAGAAAAGAGTAAAATCCCAAGAAGGAAAGACATCCCTGATCAGTATCAGCAAGAAACTACGATCCCAAATTAAATCATTCAAGGCTAGTTTCGAAAGAAAAATTGCCAATGACTCCAAAGATACCACAAAGCTTTCTTTAGCTATGTCAAGAACCTAAGTGGAAACTCTCAGATCTGCTCTGAGATGGTGCAGAATTGCAAAAAATACACTGAACCAAATGATATTGCCAACATTCTGGCAAACAAGTTTAGTGCAAACTTCAGGGACCATAACCATACCAGAAGAATGCAGGGCCCCGTCAATCACCGACACACAGGTTAAAACAGCCCTATCCAAAGCCAAAAACCCAGCTTTAATGGGACCGGACGGTGTCCCAGGCGGTGTCTTACAAGAGCTCCAAAATTAACTAACCCCTCACCTAAACACACTGAAAACCTTTCCCCTTGGGGTTTCCCTTCCCCCCACCCCCCGGGGGGCCCCATTTC
>NW_025053218.1:0-8029 GCF_019279795.1 Protopterus annectens | reverse complement strand
GAACTGGTAAAACAGCCCAAAGGTGGAGGTGTATCCATCTTCATTAACTTGAAAAACACATTGAAACTGGTAAAACAGCTCAAAGGTGGAGGTGTATCCATCTTCATTAACCTGAAAAACACTGTGAAACTGGTAAAACAACCCAAAGGTGGAGGTGTATCCATCCTCATTAACTTGAAAAACATATTGAAACTGGTAAAACAACCCAAAGGTGGATGTGTATCCATCTTCATTAACTTGAAAAACACATTGAAACTGGTAAAACAGCCCAAAGGTGGAGGTGTGTCCATCTTCATTAACTTGAAAAACACCTTGAAACTGGTAAAACAGCCAAATGGTGGAGGTGTAGCCATCTTCATTAACTTGAAAAACACCTTGAAACTGGTAAAACAGACCAAAGGTGGAGGTGTATCCATCTTCATTAACTTGAAAAACACCGTGAAACTGGTAAAACAGCCCAAAGGTGGAGGTGTATCCATCTTCATTAACTTGAAAAACACTGTGAAACTGGTAAAACAGCCCAAAGGTGGAGGTGTATCCATCTTCATTAACTTGAAAAACACCTTGAAACTGGTAAAACAGCCCAAAGGTGGAGGTGTATCCATCTTCATTAACTTGAAAAACACCTTGAAACTGGTAAAACAGCCCAAAGGTGGAGGTGTATCCATCTTCATTAACTTGAAAAACACATTGAAACTGGTAAAACAGCCCAAAGGTGGAGGTGTATCCATCTTCATTAACTTGAAAAACACCTTGAAACTGGTAAAACAGCCCAAAGGTGGAGGTGTATCCATCTTCATTAACTTGAAAAACACTGTGAAACTGGTAAAACAGCCCAAAGGTGGAGGTGTATCCATCTTCATTAACTTGAAAAACACCTTGAAACTGGTAAAACAGCCCAAAGGTGGAGGTGTATCCATCTTCATTAACTTGAAAAACACATTGAAACTGGTAAAACAACCCAAAGGTGGATGTGTATCCATGTTCATTAACTTGAAAAACACATTGAAACTGGTAAAACAGCCCAAAGGTGGAGGTGTATCCATCTTCATTAACTTGAAAAACACCTTGAAACTGGTAAAACAGCCCAAAGGTGGAGGTGTATCCATCTTCATTAACTTGAAAAACACCTTGAAACTGGTAAAACAGCCCAAAGGTGGAGGTGTATCCATCTTCATTAACTTGAAAACACCTTGAAACTGGTAAAACAGCCCAAAGGTGGAGGTGTATCCATCTTCATTAACTTGAAAAACACATTGAAACTGGTAAAACAGCCCAAAGGTGGAGGTGTATCCATCTTCATTAACTTGAAAAACACATTGAAACTGGTAAAACAGCCCAAAGGTGGAGGTGTATCCATCTTCACTAACTTGAAAAAACACCTTGAAACTGGTAAAACAGCCCAAAGGTGGAGGTGTATCCATCTTCATTAACTTGAAAAACACATTGAAACTGGTAAAACAGCCCAAAGGTGGAGGTGTATCCATCTTCATTAACTTGAAAAACACCTTGAAACTGGTAAAACAGCCCAAAGGTGGAGGTGTATCCATCTTCATTAACTTGAAAAACACCTTGAAACTGGTAAAACAGCCCAAAGGTGGAGGTGTATCCATCTTCATTAACTTGAAAAACACCTTGAAACTGGTAAAACAGCCCAAAGGTGGAGGTGTATCCATCTTCATTAACTTGGAAACACATTGAAACTGGTAAAACAGCCCAAAGGTGGAGGTGTATCCATCTTCATTAACTTGAAAAACACCTTGAAACTGGTAAAACAGCCCAAAGGTGGAGGTGTATCCATCTTCATTAACTTGAAAAACACCTTGAAACTGGTAAAACAGCCCAAAGGTGGAGGTGTATCCATCTTCATTAACTTGAAAACAGATTGAAACTGGTAAAACAGCCCAAAGGTGGAGGTGTATCCATCTTCATTAACTTGAAAAACACATTGAAACTGGTAAAACAGCCCAAAGGTGGAGGTGTATCCATCTTCATTAACTTGAAAAAATATTGAAACTGGTAAAACAGCCCAAAGGTGGAGGTGTATCCATCTTCATTAACTTGAAAACACATTGAAACTGGTAAAACAGCCCAAAGGTGGAGGTGTATCCATCTTCATTAACTTGAAAAACACCTTGAAACTGGTAAAACAGCCCAAAGGTGGAGGTGTATCCATCTTCATTAACTTGAAAAACACCTTGAAACTGGTAAAACAGCCCAAAGGTGGAGGTGTATCCATCTTCATTAACTTGAAAAACACCTTGAAACTGGTAAAACAGCCCAAAGGTGGAGGTGTATCCATCTTCATTAACTTGAAAAACACATTGAAACTGGTAAAACAGCTCAAAGGTGGAGGTGTATCAATCTTCATTAACTTGAAAAACACCTTGAAACAGGTAAAACAGACAGAAAGGTGGAGGTGTATCCATCTTCATTAACTTGAAAAACACCTTGAAACTGGTAAAACAGCCCAAAGGTGGAGGAGTATCCATCTTCATTTACTTAAAAAAACCTTGAAACTGGTAAAACAGCCCAAAGGTGGAGGTGTATCCATCTTCATTAACTTGAAAAACACCTTGAAACTGGTAAAACAGCCCAAAGGTGGAGGTGTATCCATCTTCATTAACTTGAAAAACACATTGAAACTGGTAAAACAGCCCAAAGGTGGAGGTGTATCCATCTTCATTAACTTGAAAAACACTGTGAAACTGGTAAAACAGCCCAAAGGTGGAGGTGTATCCATCTTCATTAACTTGAAAAACACCTTGAAACTGGTAAAACAGCCCAAAGGTGGAGGTGTATCCATCTTCATTAACTTGAAAAACACCTTGAAACTGGTAAAACAGCCCAAAGGTGGAGGTGTATCCATCTTCATTAACTTGAAAAACACATTGAAACTGGTAAAACAGCCCAAAGGTGGAGGTGTATCCATCTTCATTAACTTGAAAAACACCTTGAAACTGGTAAAACAGCCCAAAGGTGGAGGTGTATCCATCTTCATTAACTTGAAAAACACCTTGAAACTGGTAAAACAGCCCAAAGGTGGAGGTGTATCCATCTTCATTAACTTGAAAAACACCTTGAAACTGGTAAAACAGCCCAAAGGTGGAGGTGTATCCATCTTCATTAACTTGAAAAACACATTGAAACTGGTAAAACAGCCCAAAGGTGGAGGTGTATCCATCTTCATTAACTTGAAAAACACATTGAAACTGGTAAAACAGCCCAAAGGTGGAGGTGTATCCATCTTCATTAACTTGAAAAACACCTTGAAACTGGTAAAACAGCCCAAAGGTGGAGGTGTATCCATCTTCATTAACTTGAAAAACACCTTGAAACTGGTAAAACAGCCCAAAGGTGGAGGTGTATCCATCTTCATTAACTTGAAAAACCTTGAAACTGGTAAAACAGCCCAAAGGTGGAGGAGTATCCATCTTCATTCACTTAAAAACACCTTGAAACTGGTAAAACAGCCCAAAGGTGGAGGTGTATCCATCTTCATTAACTTGAAAAACACATTGAAACTGGTAAAACAGCCCAAAGGTGGAGGTGTATCCATCTTCATTAACTTGAAAAACACATTGAAACTGGTAAAACAGCCCAAAGGTGGAGGTGTATCCATCTTCATTAACTTGAAAAACACCTTGAAACTGGTAAAACAGCCCAAAGGTGGAGGTGTATCCATCTTCATTAACTTGAAAAACACCTTGAAACTGGTAAAACAGCCCAAAGGTGGAGGTGTATCCATCTTCATTAACTTGAAAAACACCTTGAAACTGGTAAAACAGCCCAAAGGTGGAGGTGTATCCATCTTCATTAACTTGAAAAACACCTTGAAACTGGTAAAACAGCCCAAAGGTGGAGGTGTATCCATCTTCATTAACTTGAAAACACATTGAAACTGGTAAAACAGCCCAAAGGTGGAGGTGTATCCATCTTCATTAACTTGAAAAACACTGTGAAACTGGTAAAACAGCCCAAAGGTGGAGGTGTATCCATCTTCATTAACTTGAAAAACACCTTGAAACTGGTAAAACAGCCCAAAGGTGGAGGTGTATCCATCTTCATTAACTTGAAAAACACCTTGAAACTGGTAAAACAGCCCAAAGGTGGAGGTGTATCCATCTTCATTAACTTGAAAAACACCTTGAAACTGGTAAAACAGCCCAAAGGTGGAGGTGTATCCATCTTCATTAACTTGAAAAACACCTTGAAACTGGTAAAACAGCCCAAAGGTGGAGGTGTATCCATCTTCATTAACTTGAAAAACACCATGAAACTGGTAAAACAGCCCAAAGGTGGAGGTGTATCCATCTTCATTAATTTGAAAAACACTGTGAAACTGGTAAAACAGCCCAAAGGTGGAGGTGTATCCATCTTCATTAACCTGAAAAACACTGTGAAACTGGTAAAACAGCCCAAAGGTGGAGGTGTATCCATCGTCATTAACTTGAAAAACACATGGAAATTGGTAAAACAACCCAAAGGTGGATGTGTATCCATGTTCATTAACTTGAAAAACACATTGAAACTGGTAAAACAGCCCAAAGGTGGAGGTGTATCCATCTTCATTAACTTGAAAAACACCTTGAAACTGGTAAAACAGCCCAAAGGTGGAGGTGTATCCATTTTCATTACCTTGAAAAACACCTTGAAACTGGTAAAACAGCCCAAAGGTGGAGGTGTATCCATCTTCATTAACTTGAAAAACACATTGAAACTGGTAAAACAGCCCAAAGGTGGAGGTGTATCCATCTTCATTAACTTGAAAAACACCTTGAAACTGGTAAAACAGCCCAAAGGTGGAGGTGTATCCATCTTCATTAACTTGAAAAACACATTGAAACTGGTAAAACAGCCCAAAGGTGGAGGTGTATCCATCTTCATTAACTTGAAAAACACATTGAAACTGGTAAAACAGCCCAAAGGTGGAGGTGTATCCATCTTCATTAACTTGAAAACACCTTGAAACTGGTAAAACAGCCCAAAGGTGGAGGTGTATCCATCTTCATTAACTTGAAAAACACCTTGAAACTGGTAAAACAGCCCAAAGGTGGAGGTGTATCCATCTTCATTAACTTGAAAAACACCTTGAAACTGGTAAAACAGCCCAAAGGTGGAGGTGTATCCATCTTCATTAACTTGAAAAACACCTTGAAACTGGTAAAACAGCCCAAAGGTGGAGGTGTATCCATCTTCATTAACTTGAAAAACACATTGAAACTGGTAAAACAGCCCAAAGGTGGAGGTGTATCCATCTTCATTAACTTGAAAAACACATTGAAACTGGTAAAACAGCCCAAAGGTGGAGGTGTATCCATCTTCATTAACTTGAAAAACACCTTGAAACTGGTAAAACAGCCCAAAGGTGGAGGTGTATCCATCTTCATTAACTTGAAAAACACCATGAAACTGGTAAAACAGCCCAAAGGTGGAGGTGTATCCATCTTCATTAACTTGAAAAACACTGTGAAACTGGTAAAACAGCCCAAAGGTGGAGGTGTATCCATCTTCATTAACCTGAAAAACACTGTGAAACTGGTAAAACAGCCCAAAGGTGGAGGTGTATCCATCGTCATTAACTTGAAAAACACATGGAAATTGGTAAAACAACCCAAAGGTGGAGGTGTATCCATCTTCATTAACTTGAAAAACACCATGAAACTGGTAAAACAGCCCAAAGGTGGAGGTGTATCCATCTTCATTAACTTGAAAAACACATTGAAACTGGTAAAACAGCCCAAAGGTGGAGGTGTATCCATCTTCATTAACTTGAAAAACACCTTGAAACTGGTAAAACAGCCCAAAGGTGGAGGTGTATCCATCTTCATTAACTTGAAAAACACCTTGAAACTGGTAAAACAGCCAAATGGTGGAGGTGTATCCGTCTTCATTAACTTGAAAAACACATTGAAACTGGTAAAACAGCCCAAAGGTGGAGGTGTATCCATCTTCATTAACTTGAAAAACACCTTGAAACTGGTAAAACAGCCCAAAGGTGGAGGTGTATCCATCTTCATTAACTTGAAAAACACCTTGAAACTGGTAAAACAGCCCAAAGGTGGAGGTGTATCCATCTTCATTAACTTGAAAAACACATTGAAACTGGTAAAACAGCCCAAAGGTGGAGGTGTATCCATCTTCATTAACTTAAAAAAAACATCGAAACTGGTAAACAGCCCAAAGGCGGAGGTGTATCCATCTTCATTAACTTGAAAAACACCTTGAAACTGGTAAAACAGCCCAAAGGTGGAGGTGTATCCGTCTTCATTCATGTAAGATCTCATCTTAACAGTAGCTCCCTAGGTAAAGGATACCACAGCAGTGATAAGGAAGGACATAGTACAGTCATGTAAGATCTCATCTTAACAGTAGCACCCTAGGTAAAGGACACTGCAGCAGTGATAAGGAAGGACATAGTACAGTCATGTAAGGACATAGTACAGTCATGTAAGATCTCATCTTAACAGTAGCTCCCTAGGTAAAGGACACTGCAGCAGTGATAAGGAAGGACATAGTACAGTCATGTAAGATCTCATCTTAACAGTAGCACCCTAGGTAAAGGACACTGCAGCAGTGATAAGGAAGGACATAGTACAGTCATGTAAGATCTCATCTTAACAGTAGCTCCCTAGGTAAAGGACACTGCAGATAAAGGGGGAAAAGTACAGTCATGTAAAAACTTTTAAAGACTCCCAGGAAAAGGAACTGACAGTATGGAAGACATTAACAGAAAGTCTATTTAACATGCTCGGGTAAGGAACCCAAATTAAAAGGGGCATGAAAACAGTCAGTAAGGAACATAAAATATAAGATTCATCTTAACATAGCTCCCTGGGAAAGGACACTGCAGCAGGATAAGGAAGGACTAGTACAGAGTAAGATTATCTTAACAGATCCTAGGAAAGGAACTGCAGAGGTAAAGGAAGTAAGTAAGATCATTAAATTCCTAAATGCCCTGAGTGAAAGGAAGAATAGACAGTATGAAACATAGTCGGTAAAGCCTTTTAACGATTAAGGAAAGGACATACAGTGAAAGGAAGACTATAACATTAGTCTTTTTAACAGGCCTAGGTAAAGGACATGACAGTGGGAAGACATAGTACAGTAGAAGTCTAAAAGGACTCCAAGGAAAGGAAGGAATAAGAAGGAAAGACTTTTAAAATTAGTCCTAGTAAAAGACCTAGGGAAAGGGAAAGACTTCATGTAAGATCATTTAACAGTAGCTAGGAAAAGGACCGCACAGAAAGGACATGTACAGTTGTAATCTTTAACATAGTTGGAAAAACCACTAAAGGAAGCGGGAAGGCATGTAATTTTAAAACTATAAAGGAAGCCAGGAAAAGGGAAACCCTAGAGGCTTTAAATAAAACCCTTTAAAAGC
This sequence comes from Protopterus annectens, assembly GCF_019279795.1. Taxonomy (NCBI): domain Eukaryota; kingdom Metazoa; phylum Chordata; order Ceratodontiformes; family Protopteridae; genus Protopterus; species Protopterus annectens. Next base: position 645 of record NW_025053218.1, on the reverse strand, counting down.
CTAGAGATAAGGAAGGACAATACATCATGTAAGTTTATTTTAAGTACCCTGGGAAAGGAACTAGCAGTTAAGGAAGGACATATAATTAAGAATTTTAAAAGTCCCGGTAAAGGCATCAAGTAAAGGAAAGACAAAGTCAGAAGGCTATTAAGAACTCTTAAAGGAGACAGTAAAGGAAGACAGTAATGGGAAAGGGACCATTTAACAGTACCGGTAAGACACTAACAGTAAAAGGAAAGGGCCCAGCATGAGTATTAATAGCCAGTTTAAAGGACTCCAAGTGTAGTAAAGCAGTATATGGGAAAATAGTACATCAGGAAAAGAATTTTAGTGAAAGGAAAGGACAGCACAGCAAAGGAAAAAGTACTCCAGTAAATCATAGGGTAAAAGGAAAGAAAAGGAATTCACTTAACATTTCTCTATAAAGGACCTGGGAAAAGGAAGGACATAAAAGAGAAGATCATTAACTTTCCCCCCTAAAAACGAGAGTGAAAAGGGAAAGGAATAACAGTAAGGAAATCCATTAAAGTCCCTGGTAAAGGAACTGCGCAGAAAAGGGAAAGGGAAAGTAAGAGTCATCTTAAAATCCGGTAAAGGACACTGGCAGGAAAGGAAGGAGTATAGAAGCCCTTTTAAAGTAGCTTC
>NW_025053217.1:0-9322 GCF_019279795.1 Protopterus annectens | reverse complement strand
AGTGTGTGATACATATGTGCACACACACACACACACACACAAGCACACAAAGATCCTAGGTGTGTGATGTTACTAAGTGTAAATGCATACCAGTAAGCCTGCACTTTAAAGATTTCAAGATTTGAGATAACTTACTTTTAGATGCATGTGTGCTAATAATACTATACCCAGGAGGTGACAGTGCAATTACATGCACATAGTAAACCTGATGCAGTTTGAAGTAATTTTTAAGATTTGGGACATAACTTAGCTGTTTGTAGATGATTGAGATATATATGGATCTACTACTATTCACCGAAAGCACATTTCAATCGAAAAATCAAATTAGAGGCACTTTTCAGAAAGCCATTTCACTGAAAACACAATTATCAGCACATTTCATCAGTAGATGGTTTTACCCTACTGCAATAATGCACCCCTGAGTTAGTATATATAGTAGGCAATTGCCTCTGACATGGGGCATAGCCTCCACATATTTTATGTATATATTATTGTCAGAGAACAGCACATATTGCAATTACATGTATCAATGTATATAATCTCAAAAATATTTGTAATATGTGGGGGCTATGACCACATTCCCTCTATGTGGGGTGGAAGCCCCACACCCCCTTACTATATATAATTAACCCAGGGCTGCAATTCAAGGTGGGGGAAAAGGCCATCTACAACTTTCGGTGAAATGTGTTCCGGTGAACTGTCTTTTCGGTGAAAAGTGCATGGTCAAATGTGTTTCAGTGAAATGTGCTTTCGGTGAATAGTAGTAGATCCATATATATATATATGTTGTGACACACAAGTGCACACATTCGCTCGCAAACACACATACATACATATGCACATATGCTGAAGACAGGAGAACTTTGGTGTGTGCACAAAATGACCTTTTGGGCTAAAACAGATGCCAACAGTTCTTGAAAACACAACAACAGTAACTCAAGCAATTATCAATGTTCTTGAAAACACAACAACAGAACTTCAAGTATTTATCAATGTACTTGAAAACACAACAAAAGAAATTCAAGCATTTACCAATGTATTCCATTTATACTTTACAACCAGCCCCCCCTCCAGCTCACCGCCGTGAATATGAATTGCAGGAACAGTGGCTAAAAATGTGCGGGTCAAACAGTAGTTGATGTATGATGCAGCTCAATTAGAGCAGTAGCTGCATTTTCACACTTTATTACAGAATATTTACATGTGTTAAATAGTGGGAGTCACCTGACAAACAAGGGAGAGTCTCATTGTACTCGTTGCTGGACTGTAGCCCTCCCCCCCCCCCCAATATAAAGGCATTTCTGATTTACTTTTTATTTTGAAATGCAACCTTTTTAAAGTTATCATTAGTTAGCATTACTGATTTTTTAACTATGTGTACGTGCTGGGGTGTCACTTCAGTAGTGACAATTCCCTACAGCCAAGGTTCCCATTGTCAGGTGGTTAGCTCTGCAGCTCTTCATAATGTATACGTTTTTTCTGGCAAATCAGTGATGACTTTAATCACTTCTTAATGAAAGAAATTTGACTTTCACTCTTAAAAAGCCTTTAAAAAAAGCAATGGTAATACAAAGCCTGTTATTCTGGCAACTTTCTACTTATAAAAGGATAATATCTGTCCCTGATTTTTGGTCCTGTTTCCCATTATTTTTTTTTTTTATCTTCTTGCTTGATTCTTAAGCTAAGAGTCTGTGTTACAATGATTCCTGACAGCAGAGAGCTGAGAAGTTACATCTAGGTGTGGCAATTTACATATTTATTCCTTTGTTTGATCACAGGTCTATTGCCATACAAGTGTCTGTAATTAATGACGAAGTGTGTACGTTGGTATGTGTATAATACACATAATGGTGTGCATGGGGGCAGAAGGGCAATAAGCTGTGCCTGATTTCTCTGTCTCTGACTCTGCTTCTTGCAATGTTTTTTTTTTTTTTTTTGGAAAATCAGTGAGGACTGCAGTAATTAATGACTGATATTTCAGTTTCAGATTTGGCAGCCTTCAGATGCAAAGCTTGTTATTCAAGCAACTTTGTAAACGTATAAAAGCAATAACTGTCCCTGATTTTGGTGCTTCGTCCTCCAATATTTTTTTTTAGCTTCCTGCTTGAATCTTGAACTAAGATTCAAGTAAAAGGCTGAGATGTATATGTGTGTGTGGGTTGCAATGGATTCCGCACTGCATTCTGACAGCAGTGATCTGAGAAAATACATTCCCATGTGGCAGTTATTAATGTATTTAGTCCTTCGAACATAAACAGACTTCTGAAGTATACAGTCACAGTCATATAAACATCTGCACTTGATTGGTGGTCGCATTTGTGTGTGTGTGTGTGTGTGTGTGTGTGTGTGTGTGTGTGTGTGTTAAAGTGCATGCCTTTAGAGGCACATCTACAGCCTTCTGGATGTGTGTGTATGCCTGTGTGTGTATGCCTGTGTGTGCTTGCATGTGTTTGCAGTCTATGTCTGCAGCTGTCTGGATATCTGTGTGTGTGTGTGTGTGTGTGTGTGTGTGTGTGTGTGTGTGTGTGTGTCCATGTTTGCAGCTGTTTGGATATGTGTGTGTGACTAACTGGGTATGTGTGTGAGTGTACATGAATGCCTGTGTGTCCATAAAGTGGCTATAATGAGGGGGTACTGAGGCAGCTTCCTGCATCATGCTTGAGCTAAGAAGTTAAGAGGTATGGAGGATTTGCAGAGGATGGCGCACTGCATTCTGACAGCAGTGAGCTGAGTAAATATATAACTATAACAACATAAATAATAATAATAATATAAAAGATAATACAGTCAAATGACTGCAGTATAAAGTCTGAAGACCAGGGCAGGTAGGACTAGCCGAGGTGAACCAGTGTGTGTGTGTTTGTGGGGGTGCTTTCATCTCTTGTCCCCTAGCACTGGTATAAAATGCTGACTGCTGTGTGGAACTGGTTTCAATGTTTTAAACAGTTTAGTACACTAACCCATTTGATTCCAGCAACTAAAGTTACTACATATTATAAGGTACCATCTGAGAAACACTGACAATTATTACTACAACTTTAACAACTTGATTTAGATGTCTAAGGCCTGTTACAGTGTTAGTTTTGTATTGATATACTGAGGTCATTAGAAGAAATTACCTCTGCAACATGTAGGATGTCTTCATCTTATAATTTCTATTGTCTGTATTGCTTCCTTTTTTAATATTTAGAGCTTTGCAGTGACAAAACAGCTGTGAAGTTTGTAATGCACCATAAACAGGTTTAGCTTTTTTGTTTTCTTGCAAACTCTCCTGACACTCTCCACAAAACTAGAGTCAAACTAGTACTTGCTGTTCTGTTTTTGAGACCTCCAAGACAATGTAAAACAAGTAAAATACTAATGTTTATGAATTTTCACTACATGGAAAAATAAATGTTTGGTTGAGACATGTTTTTGAGCACCAGAGGCTGGGGAATACACCAGCCTCAGAAAATTTGTAACTGCTATTTAGAGTGAATATGTTGCTCTTACAAAACAATGGCACATTAATAAATACTCCTTCAGCTTCAAGCAGGTCTTTGTTGATATCCATATCCTGAGTCGAATGAAAAGAGCACAGAGATTGATAACACAGGATCAGGATTATTTGAGACGAGATTTGAGAAAGATTGAGATTAGGACACAACAGTACTAATATAGTATGCAGCAGCAACATCATAGCATTGTGACCAAAGCAAAACTGACATTGCAATACCCAGTAACAAACATCATGGAATACTGCAACAACAGTACTGATAATGTAGTACTCAGTGCAGCAATGTCATGGAGTACTGGTGACAACAGTACTGACAGTGAAGTACCAGCAGTACAAACATTATAGTACCTTACTGCAGCAAACTTCATGGAGTACTGCATACAACAGTATTGATAATGTAGCACCCAGTGCAGCAAACATCATGAAGTACTGTGACCAACAGCATAGGTAATGTGGCACTTATTGCAGCAAACATGGAGTACTGTGACACAACAGTAGTGATAATGCAGTACATAATGTAGCAAACAAGGACACTGTGACACAGCATAATACAGTAGGAATTACTTAGTTTCACCATGAAGTCTGTACCAGATACTTACCATACAAGCTGCCTGAACAGCCTCTGATACACCGCTCATGCTAGCTCACACCAAAAGACATGGCACTCAAAGTGTTGGTTCCCTGTATCCATAATTTAAAGGCAAAATTATGGACATCTTTCCAACTCCCATAAATGACAGAAACCTAACACCTACATTCCAAGACTACCTCCCTCTTCATCTCTATTAGAAAGACAAAAAGTGCAAACTAGTACAGTCATGATAAAGCACAATGTCAAATTTTAAAAAGTCACCGATTGAAGAAAATCTGTAAAGAACACCAAATCGCCAAAAATACAGTTTTACATTAACAGTACCTGAAGTAATTTATAACCTATCAGATCTGAAATAATGTATACAGTCATATTCATCATCTTCCACTCAAAACATAAATAGCACCTTGTACAGTAACTTCAAAAAGAAATGATAAATTATATAAGTTCTGAAAACAAACTGCATTCAAGGTAATATGCAATGCAAGGTTTCTGCATCACTTTACTAAGCAGCAAAATCTTTCTAGTCTGTTTACCAACCTACTTCAATGCAGAGACAATATACAGTGTTAGCAAAACATGGTTCTGGTACAAACTCTCAAATCACAGAAAGGTCGGCTGGGGACAAAGACTGAGTGTGTTGGACTGTTTTATTCAGCAGTCACAAGATCATGGTGCATTGTCAGCCTGCCTCCTAGATTACTGAAATGACAAAAAGCAAACAGGGTGGTGTAGAGGATAAATTGTGACAGATCTTGTGGAAAACACACATAATGGCCAGCTGACGTTATTCAGCATTACATGCCACACTACTTCTATCCAGTCTGGGACCTTTAACTGATCAACACCAGAAAGCAACATCTGGAGGATGACCACAAAACATCTGTCCTAAACTCTTCACCACATGAAAAGGTGTAAGGGGCCCTCTTCTGGAAACACTAGGAAGACCTAAGAAATAAAGAGAGTTAACATCTGGGTTCCAACGGTGGTGCAGTGGTTAGCACTGTCACTTCTCACAACAACAGGTTCTTCTGTTCAATTCTTGATAGGGTGCCTCTGTGTGCAGTCTTACATGCTCTTTCTGCAGTCATGTGGGTCTCAAGGACTGACACCCTAAATTGCCACAGGTGTGACTGCATGTATGACTGAGTGGTACAGATGAATACTGTAACAGGTCTAGCCACTCAGACAAACCTTGGCTCAAGTTGATTTTGTCACTGCTGAAGGACACCTCGACTCCATGTGCAAAATGGGGAAAAGGGGCTGAGGGGAAGGATGGATGCATCTGGGACCAGCCAAGAAGCAATGACAGGGCAGCCTGAAATGCTGAGTTTGGGGTGTTGAAGTCTGAAAGACCCATAAAACTGGGTCAGAAATGAGAACAGCATTGAAACATTCCTCAATTCAGGCAACAGAATAACTTTCAGTTTACTGCCTTGTTTTTCCCCTTGTCATAGAATGCAAGCAATGTTCATTTATAATGGTACACCCTCAGAATGGTATATTTATACTTTATAATGGTACATTTTCAGAAATTAGCTAAGTTATCATCCTACTTTTCTTAATAACTGTGACTGTAGCCAGCCACATTCATGATAACAGACATCCACCTTCCTTTGTTCGACAAGACATAAGGCAGTCCACAGCACCATTCAGAGTATCCATACTCTAAGATGAGAAAATAACAAAAAGATATATATCATTTTCAATTCTTTTGACTTCATCAGTTTTATGTAAAATGAAAATATTACTTTTTCTCTTATGAGACACTTTATAAAAAAATACAGGCACATGTCCTAATTCAAGACTATGGATAGAAAGGTGTGCTGTATGAGCCCTAGTACAGTATACACACCATGCACAACTGATGAATAATGTCTACTTTGTAAGGATATCACATTCTGAAGGCAATACTGATATCAGATTGATAAGCAAGATATAAAGATGAATGCCACCAAAAGAAGGGTGTGCACATGACCTAAATGAACCTGTGTCCAAAACTGACATTCAGTACATGTACAGACAGACTCTAACCATGGATGATTTATAAGGGCCAAGTAATGTCTAGTACTTCCATCACATATGTATTATCTGAATCAGCAACATGTGGGGAGAGTTTATGATGTCCTATATGGTAAACTCTCAGTAACTGAACTCAAACAAGCGCACTCTCAAACCGCCAACAAAAAAAAATCAAGAAATACATTACAATTTCATGTTGCACTTTCTGCCCCCCACCCCTCAAGGAAAAACATACCTATGTTTAGAGTTTTCGAGTTTTAAAGGAAGATAGGGTCAAATTCTCTCCCGAACCTGATAACAATTCAACCAAACAGTATAGGGTACAGTATTAGTCAGGCCTATTTTTAATAGTAACTCCTGCCAACATGAAACAACAGTTATCCCCATTCACTAACTCTACAGGTGCCGGGTTAACTGAGAGTTTACTGTATATAAAACAATTGTAAAATAGCAATGTTTTATTGCAGCATGCCATTCAGGCTTGGGAAACTGCAATACCTGGCTAATATGACTTTTTACAGTGTAGTTGTCCCCTTTAGAGCCCAAGCTTGCAGCAAATGTAAATATTTTCCTTTTCAAAATGTACTACCATCCAAGAGAGTATGAACCTTAATAAACCATTTTTGCAATACTTCACTTCCCAAAACTGTGTATTGCCTCAGCATCCAACTTCCAACACAAATTTCCAAGTATACTTTTAAAATAAAAATATTCCCTTTCCTGTAATGAAGGACCATGTATTCCACAGCTCTGATAATTACAAGAATACCTGCAAGATATTAACTTAGTTGTTATACACTTCCACTAACCATGGCCACATATCTAATTCAATCTGTTTTCAACATTTGTGTCGGCAGAATCCTACAGAACCATCACTACTACTCAAGGAATGTCATCAAGATATGCTACCTATTGTGGCCATGTAATTTTATAAAAAATGTTACAATAATTCTATATTTATAAATGTATAAATAATAGCAGCAAAACTGCCTTTATGTTATTAAGACATAATGATAGCACCATAATTGCTTACAATAAACAGAATTAAAACATGATACATTCAATTTTTTAATTTTCTCTAAGAAAATAAATCTGAGTTAGTAACTTGGCTTTTACTTAACCCTCTAATTCACAGGTCTGTAAACCAACAGCATGAGCAGGGATCCTTCAAAAAATAAAATGATTCCAGTTCTGAAGGCAAAGAGGCTAAACTCCTGACTATGTCCCGATGACACGAGATGGACTAGTGGCTTAGGTGACCAATGCAGCCAGGAGGATGCACATGGACATACTCCACCCCCATGGGGAAGGGGTACCTAATGAATTCAAGGTGTATTATAAATATGCCTTGGCTTAACGAAATTCGGTGTAAATAAACAGATAGAGGTTTGGCATTAGGGCTTACTGCCACTGGAAGGTTGTTGGCCCATGTAGTGATATGTATCAGTGTGTACTTACATTGTGAAGGTACTGTGGCTCCACTGTGATGTGCAGCCCTCATCTCCAGGGGTGGAGTTAGGCCATAAAACATTTCCAATTGCCGGGATATCAGTGAAAGCACAAAACACAATCATGGCTGCCTGAATAATGGCCTCCTCTGGACAGTTCTGGCACTGGGTGAGATCAGGGAGGGGTCCCCTATATGAGAAGCAAATAGGGCTGTGTCTCTAACTGGGGAGAGGTTGATGGTCAGTACCTGAAAGTGGCAAATGATACAGAGAAAAACTATTTCAAACACAAAAAGCAAACTGTGCACCTAGCTGTTACATCTTTAAGCATTTTGTATGATTTCACTCCATGCCCCACAAACACATTGTTGCCATATTTTGAGACTGTTGTTCCAAGATGTTAAGGATTACACCCATACTCAGCATCAGATTCTGTTCACATCCTCATTTATACATATATTTTTCAGAAGATTACATTTTGGTCCTCAGACTTTCTAGCAGACACTCCACTGTATTTGTTCTTCTGTTGAACACAACAATAACTTCTGCTTCTGCACAGCTGCTAGATCCACAGAACCAAAGACAGACACGAAAGTAAACCTTCTGCTAAGGGATGACAAGCCTATTCTTAACACACATGCTAGGGATCCCTACAGTTCCCGAACCCTACATAAAAAATCTATGTGGCAAATAAACATGTCATTAACTTTTTATGTTTAACTAAGTATGTTTTGATCTTATTTCCCACTTAACAGCAATTCATATCCTGGCAAGACGCTTAGCACCATGCTTCAGCCTGGGCAAATGGCCAAAGCATCCTTACTTGCTGATGGAAAAGAAAATATATTACAGACAATATCAGACTTTATAACTCTGCTACAGGCATTACTCATAAATGAAGAGGCAGGTTACTGCCACAGAAAATGTACAACTAAGAATGCATATGTCCCTGTCTCACCTTGCTGGGGGTTAGTAGATACTGAAATTCCTGCAGCTATCCAGGCATTCACCCTCCTCTCATTTGATTTGACAAACAGATCACACACTGATTCATTTGGCACTTGAGGATTCAACTTATGACTGACAGATAATCAATCACATAATGTACAATTCATTCAGGTAACAATCACTGAGTCCAGGGAAAGGTCTTTAAACTATCTTTCTATAAAAGTAATGCCAGCAATAGTGATGTCTAGAGCACTCGTGATGGAACACACATAAGACCTTACTTTCAAAGATGAATGTTGAAACAATTCTACAATCACCAGACAGCAGGATAAGGTGAGAGGGGGACTGAAGACTTCCAAGATGGCTACACTGATCAACAGCTTAATTTCACTCCCCTGTCAGTGTGAAAAAGAACTTTACTCCAATATTACAATCCATCCTATACGACTTAATGTTCTTAAACACTACTATCTATTTATAAACCTCACAGATCATCTGGAGTTGTCTGAACTCACAGTGCATTGCTAAACCTGAATTCTATTCCTAATCTATCAGACTTTGTTACCCCATCACTTTCCTTCAACACCAATTGAACAACATCTATCCAACAAGTGGCTTTGTCGTGCCTTATGCCAGCCTAGTTCACTGTCCAAACTCATAGCTGGAGCAATAAATATTTTGTTCATTCTCAGGTGTACCACCCTATGAGCCATTACACATTATCTTTTTTCAATCCTTTCCACCTATAATACATATATACCACGTTTTCTCTCCTTAACTCTACCTTTCCCATCCCATTATACCAAACTGCATTAC
>NW_025053216.1:0-10799 GCF_019279795.1 Protopterus annectens | reverse complement strand
GTGCCAAAACCCCAAAATCAAGAACCCAGCAGCTGGGAGCATGGACACACACAAAAGGGCAGGTGGAAAACCCCCAATCCCCAAAATCAAAAATGACACAGGTATGAATCCCCAACCACCGAGCCCCCACCGCAGAGGCATATTCAGGGGGGGAACCCTAAAGAAATGGCTGAATAGCCAAGGTTGTGGGCCCTAAAAGCATGTTCATCTGCAGAGGCAGCTGGAAACACACACACACCCGGAAGGGCCGGAGTCAAACCTACGCCTATCTACATGAACTCACAAAGTATGAAGCATTTACAAAACCCGCTAATGAGTTTACTGAGCACAGCCGTGTCAGAGGCATACTTCTAGGTGGGTGACATCACCAAGACAATAGCTGGCAAACCAAGGTATGTGGGGGGCCCCTAAAAGCTAGTTCATCTGCAGAGGCAGCTGGAAACACACACACACACGGAAAGGCCGGGAGTCGAACCTTGCCTATCTACATGATCTTACTACAGTATGAAGCATTTACAGAACGCGCTACCGAGTTTACTGAGAAACCCCTGTCAGAGGCATATTTTAGGCGGGTGACATCCCCAAGACAATAGCTGGCAATAGCCAAGGTATGGGGCGGCGCAAAAAGCATGTTCATCTGCAGAGGCAGCTGGAAACACACACACACACCCCCGGAAAGGGGCCCGGGAGTCAAACCCTTTGCCTATCTACATGAACTCACAAAGATGAAGCATTTACAGAACGCTCCCAAGTTTACTGAGCACAGCTGTCAGAGGCATATTTTAGGCGGGTGACATCACGTAAGACAATAGCTGGCAATAAAGGTATGTTTTGTGAACCCCAAAAAGCTAGTTCATCTGCAGAGGAGCTGGAAACACACACACACACACACACACACACACACACACACACACACACACACACAAAGGGCCGGGGTCGAACCCCCCTACCTACATGAACTCACTAAAATGAAGCATTTACAGAACGCGCTACGGGGATTACTGAGCACAGCACTGTCAGGAGGCATACCCCTAGGTGGGTGGTAGCATCTGCAGAGGCAATGCGTCCGATAGGGAATGAAGACAGGGCGAGTCACGCAGCCTGTTACCATCCCAAGGTGGAAACAGTAACACTTTATGCTGCAGTCGGAATACCAAATAACTACTGATCAGTACATCACACAGGATATAGCACCACATGACAGTTTACCCTATGAGGGGGCATCCGCATGCAGGAGGGGCAGCCAATGTGGCATGACAGCCACATATGTGTCACCTGGATGGTCACCATGGCGCAGGATGCCATTGGCCATGGCTACACCCCAGTAGCAGACATCAGTGACGACTGTCTTTTACTCGGGTGTACTGGCCATGCCCCCACCCCAAAGGGTTGAAAAGGGGAGACAGACATGCTGGGGGTATCAACGCAGTCGGCGGGGGCACTGTACTGTTTTCTATCTACACAGCTGCTTACTGGGCATGCTCAGACACTTAGACGGCACAGAGCAGACATGCATACACAGCAGGGCATGGGTGGCAGAATGTGGCCCGGGGTGTGCCCAGCCACACAACAGCAAGGCCATGCCACAGATGTGGCCGTGGGGGATACAGCATGCACCGGGTATTACTGCGGGGTTTCACTGTACTGTGTGTCATCTACACAGCTGCTTACTGGGCATGCTCAGACACTTAGACTGGGACAGAAAACATGCATAAAATGGTGCGACAGCATGGGTGGCAGAATGTGGACCCGGTGCCCAGCCACACAGCAACCCGCCATCCCACAGACGGGGCTGCAAGGGGATACAGGCATGCACCGGGTATTACTGCAGTGGGGGTGTGCACTGTACTGTGTGTCCATCTACAAAACTGCTTACTGGGCATGCTCAGACACTTAGACTCGGCACAGAGCAGACATGCATACACATGGTGCGCCATGGGTGGCAGAATGTGGACCATCGTGTGTCCAGCCACAAAAAGCAACCCGCCATGCCACAGACGGCCGTGCGGGAATATCCCGGTGCAATTAACCATGGGTACGCCTCCCCTACAGTTTGTTGCACGCTACAGACAACCCTCCCAAACACAGGATACCTGCACACACGTCCTGAGGACACTCGTGAGTGTGCATGCCCCACAACAGCACCGTTTGGGTGACATCAACCACCCATACATAGACTGGGAACATTACCCATGACACAACACCTAGCCACAGGTCCCGGTGTTCATACACGGACTGCTGTAAACAGCCATGAACCATACCCACTAGGGGACGATCCCAGTTCTGCCCATCACACATGGGAGGTTTGCTCCACACAGGATGTACACCCCTCAATGGTGATTCAGACCATATAGTGGATCCACTGGTAATCCACATCCTGCACCCAACCCCGGGCATGGGAGACCAAAGTAAACCTCCCCACAGCAAACCACACACATCATAGACCGGTGTGGTACCCTACAAGTCCTCCATGCCAGTGGTGAACACGGGCCCCACTGCCAACCCCTTAAATGCCTTCTCTGAGCACCCCGGGGATGTCTGCACCGGATCATGATAACATCAGGACCTTGTCCCCCAAAAGGGGGAAAATGGTCTGGTGGACCCCAGCCACTGACAAACTGTACATCAACAGTTGGAGCTAATACATGACAGAGCAATATCAGTACCAGGGAAGCCATCACCCATTCATACCGGCGTCAACATACGGCCACACATACAATCATCCAAGGCCGCTTGTGGGAGTGGTACTGCAGAGGGCACATGAGACAACCATGGGGCCCTTTTTGGGAAACATGGGGGGGACCCACAGTCATGGCCGGAAATGATCCAGAATGGTACAACGGTCACTGCACCCACAGACATTGTCAACAAACCAGCGGACATGTTCCATGCATACATCCACCCCCCCCCCAAGAGGGGACATATCCATCCCACCGGAGTCTAGCCTCCGAAACATCTCATATTCCCTGGAGTGATCTGATATCTGTTAGGCGGTGAACACAGCACCAATGGGCCCCGATGGTGTCCCTGGCTGTGTGCTACCCAACCTCATTGAGGCCCTCGACCCACACATAAGGCTGCTGTGTCATGTTAGCCTTACTACGGGCTAGGTCCCCGCTGGATGGCATATGGCAGCTGTGGCCCACTATGCCAGGGTAGTGCTCTTATGGACTGTAGACACCCCCCTATCAGCTTGACAACCCATGTCTGCAAAGCTGCGGGAGGTCCATACAGGTGCCCATGAATACAGACAGTGGTGTACAGCCAATACCGAACATACCCACAACACTTAGTCAAGGGCAGATCCTGCCTCCCAAACCTGCTCGTCCTGTCTGGAGGGGTCACCAAGGCCATTGATGGGGTACCCCGGTTTGCACACCACCATGACCTGGTGGGAGCGTCAGAACACACTCCATGGGGGACTCATGGAAAGGCTCGCCACCCCAAAATGTGGGGACATATGTCACACGATGGTTCTCAGAATGGTTGGAGGTCACACCACACAGGGTTTGTGTTCCTGGTGCCTGTCAGACTCAAGCTGGTCTCAGTGGAGGCCCACAGGGCTCAGTCCTGGGCCCCTGCCTCGGCATTCGCCCTTTCCAATGTGCATGCAAACATAGGGGATTGTGGCAGACAAGGTATGCAGATGACTGCACACCGCCACCATACCCAACACCCCATCTGACACGGACATCCACCTAGGTCATAAGACATGGATAACTGGTGCCAGAGCCATGGCCTGCTGCTACATGCCAGAGAAGGTGCAGACCTACCCAGTGGAAGGACATTTTTGCCCCAAGTAACATGTAGGTGGTAATCCATGCAACGTGGTGGACGTGTTCATGGAAATGGGTCCCACACCTGTCGGTAACCTCTGTCAACACACACAATGCCAATGTGGGGGGGAAGACATTCCATTTCCACCTGGTCTGGAAGGAATCACATCCACATCGGGGGTGTTCATTGTACCCCTGTACACATCACACACCAGAGCAATGAGGAAATGGCACATCTGGGCTGTACCTAACCTGACACCTGCAGCACTCGGAAGGACCACAAATGTTCCACGGGGGATAAAGGTGCTGGGACATGTGTCACACCGCCCCACCAAAGGGGCTCCGGGTGTATACCTTCCCAGCACGCTCTGTGGTGATCTGTGCCTGACATACACGGCCATGTCCAACCTGGGTGACATGGACATGTTCCACCTCCTAGGCTCCAAACACGGGGACAGAAGGGCTGTCAGACACCTCACCACAAAGATGACTAGGACGTGCTGGGGAACAGGGGCAACGCCCCGAGACCCCCCACAACACGGAGGGGGCCAGCCCATGTGAAGCAGAGGCCATGACTGCCTTCGTCCAGGAGTAATCATGACGTGTGGATGTGTGATCATAAGTATCCGCCAGGCATCATCTCTGTGTCAGTGCTGGACGGGGGAAAGGAACTGATGGATGTGGTATCCTCATCCTAAGGGGTGTTAGCAGCCACACACAGTCTTGCTAGGTTTACACATGCCAGGGCACATACCCGGGTATGTACATGCGCCTATGTACCTATGTAGGGGTCCATCCCGGTTTGGTACCGGGCTATGCTGATATTGCCAGATGTGTGGGTCCCCCAACTACACGGGGAACTGATAACAGTGCTCCCAGTAGGCACATGCAAGTAAAATTTGGCATACGGGTTAACTGAACCAACATGGTGCTACACATGTAACCACCACATACTGTGTACACAGACAATGAATGCTGCACCTGCACTACATGGTATGTCTGCTGCATGATGTCAGTGCACACCAACACATACGCACCTGTCACCCCCAAACCAAAACCACCACAACATACACATCCCATATGCAGACACAGGTATCACATACACCTCTCACTATCTTGTCCACCCTGTGCATCAGAATATGTTTGCAAAACCCGGGCACCGATGGTGTAGCTCACGCGGGCAGAGACTTCATCATATGCACAGGGTGATAGGGTGCCACAGGCATAGGCTGTACCACTGGATGACATCATGTGTGTGTGTAAGGGCCTGTGCATTTACTGGGCATGACTGTGCAGAATGCATGTGGATGTGGTGGAGCCCTACAGTTGTGTTTGCTGTGTGTGGGTATGTGTGTACACAGTTCAGTCATCTGTGATGCCTACACGGGGCATACTTGGCAGCCCCAGTCTGTACAGTGCAGGTGGGACGGCGCACTGTGTCCGCCGGGGAGGGGCCCCGGGCCCGCCTGGGGTCGACGGGCACTACCGGGGGGGGTATAGAGGGGCCCCCTCCGATGACACATGTCCGCTGGAAACGTGTCCACCCCGGGGCCCCCCAGGGCCACGCCCACTGGCCTGCTGTGTCCTGGTGTGGTTGGGTAGTAGCAGCTGCACTGCTGCTGCTACCAGCACTTTTGGTGGGCATGGGAGGTGGCACGCACCCCCGACCTGCACTTGGTGGTGTTCTGGCCCACACCCCGCCCTATGCCTCACCCCTACCAGGTGTTCCAGCACGGACAGCTCACGGGATGGCCATGCTCGTCGAGGATCCCAGCCATCTCCCCCAATCTCCTATCCAGAACATCGGCAAGATCCTGTTGGGCATTCGCCAATCACTGGATGTTCTCATTCAAGCAACGGTTTGGGACCTCTGCAGCCTCTGCCCTTCCTGGTTCTCCGCTCGCACGGCCCCCCCATTACAGTCTGGAACATGCGCTGGTTATACCAGCTGCTGCACCCTGAAATTTTTCTAGCAGTGCTCCCCAGCAGCACCTGCCACATGCCTGTGTGGCACTCACCAGTCATTACACTGGAAACATGTGTGTACCGCACCTTCTGCAGCCACCACACATTCCGGCGGGGCGCCAAGAGCCGCTGCCTGACCGTCATCTAGGGGCAACGGTGTTGGGGTATGTGTGGGCACCTGAACCGGGGATAAAGGGGGACAAGTGTGTTGTTCTCCACTGGCAGAGTGTCTGCCTGTGACGCCCCTGCCTGTGCCTCATGCACATGGTCATCACCACTAGTATCTGTGGGGACACTAGCATCAGATCAACCGCAGGAGGGGAACGCACCTACACCACCTGTCAATACAAAGACATACCGTAGTTACATTACACACACCAAAACACACACCAAACACACACACACACACACACACACACAACCACACACACACACACACACACATGCAGACACATCATGCATGTGATATTGCAGGTGGCATGCAGCATTCCCACACCACAGCCCAAAAAGGGCCCCGACATTAATAGTGGCAGTATGCATACTGCCCTGGAGTACACACAAACAGGTGTCTTTTTGTAGGCATGCAGCCCCTTCATGGTAGTTTGCATGCATCACCCCGGGTACACCGTGGCCACGGGGGTTAACAGTACACATTTCCGCCCCTATGTCATGTACACCGCAAACATGTGGGGATCATGTGGGCATGTGACGATGGTGTCCCCCCCATGCACCACATCACAACGGATGTCACAGTGCAGTGTTATGTGTACAGTCTACAGATACAATGCATGTGTAACAGGATGTCTGTGCAGGTGTGGTTTGGGGGAGCTGTACATAGCTGTACAGTGGGGGGTACGGGCACTGTGCTACTGCACGTAGCAGGACACAGGTATGTTTCTGTGCGGCGGACCTGGACGCATTACATTCCCATGTCTGAAAGTCAGTTCAGCTGCTCAGCAGCAGATATGGTGGACATTGGTGGCACCTCTAGTGGCTGAAACAGGCATTCCATTTCACTGGTGTACCACATCGGATGTCCAGGGGGTCCACTACAGTGATGAGCCCACTATGTGGGGACAGGGTGCAACGGTGACTACCCCCCGCGGATGTACTGTGTGGCAACATGCCTGTAGGTATCACCCATGGCCTTGTTTGTCTGGGTCATCGACAATTGTGTGTGATGGACATCGCACATGGCCCTGTGGGGGCCCCATGTGACATACAACCATAGTCTGGGGTTTAATTCCCTAAGGCTATGCAGACATTGTGGATGTCTGCTATGCCATAGGTCATGTCATGGTGTGACAATGTTGCAGACAGACATCCAGTAGCATGGGACAAGTCAAGTGCCATGTCACAACGTGCACCCAATGCAGGGGGATAGGTCACACCGGTAACACCTCTGCTCTGGCCAGAGCACAGCTCACCATGTGGTACTGTGTGCAAACCGCACAGGCATACCACTGCATACTACACATGCAGCCATTGTGGAACACCTCACCATTGTATGCATAGCTGACTGCACAAAAACACCAATTTTGTGGTGTCATGCCACTCTATACTAACGGTTGTATCTACTGTACATGGGTGGTGTGTGTGTCGGGGGGTGCAACCTGTATACCGTGACTGGGGCAGACCCAGGTGTGCATGTCATACGTGGACACATAGGGAATATCTATACACCTATCATGCCTTTTTCTAGCAACAGACTTACCTCGACAGACCCTTGTCTGGACACGCCAGACGTCCTGTATAGGGATGACACAAAGGTATACACATTATCCATTACTATCGCCACGGTAAGCACTGTGCATGTCACATCATGCACCTTTTTTAGCATGTGCTATGCACATGTCTGCAACACAACATAGCATACTGTAGTATGCATCGTGTGGCCATATACCTGGCATGTGTTGCTATATTATGTGTTGTACTATGACAGCCACTCCTACATCGCTTTTCATACAAACATGCAACACTGACTTACCAGGCAGCTCCAAGCTTTGGGAGACACCCACCTCCACGATGGACGCAGGGTTTCAGCGTTGTTCCATGGGTGTCCCCAGACTGGCCAGGAGCTCCTCCGTGGCTGTGAGTGGGGCTGGGTTGGGCCACCACCTGTCCCACCTTGTTGTCTGGCGATTGCAGCACGCTGTCTCGCAGGTTTAGGTCTGTGCAGTGCCGCGGATCTGTTGATAGGGCGGTTGTGGGCCCAGGCTGTTCACCCCCCCGCGCATATCCTGCCACATCTCCTTGTTGTGCCTGCAGTGGCACATGGCTAAACAAGATGTCAATTGTCATGTAGCAAGGTATTATCCCCCTTTCCCGTCGGGAAAGGCAGGCAGCCAGGAACGTCGCATTATCTGTAAGACATAATGATGGTGACAGGTCACGTTTACACTGCTGTGCTAGCATACTGCTGGAAATACATTGCTATGACATGTACAACATCTGCACAGTAATCTCTGCAAGGCATCATGGCAGTGACACAGCCGATGTTTGCCACACCATTGAGCAGTGGGTGTCATATCATATCTGTGTGTCACCTCATCACACTGTACAAGCACCATGTTGATGTTAGCCTGCTGTGGGCATGTGTACCTGGCTGCACCTGTGTCCATATCAGTTGGCACGGGTCCCCATGCGACAAAGGGTTTTACTGTTCACCTGGATGCTGTGTATATGTCACTAGACATCCGGGCCATTATGAACGCCCGCGGGGGACTGACTACACATGGACACCTGCACATGCATTTTTGTTGTACATCAACACAGCACTGTACGGGTGTTGGACAACTTGCCACGGCTCACCTGTGTTGCACGTGATACACATGGGACAATGTGTAACCATGCCACATTAGCAGGAAAGGTCATGCATAGCATGTACACATGCACATTGTCCACAGTAACACACAGCACCTGTAACACCACAGGGTGCATCCCCCCAATTACTGCTGTGGGGTTGATAGTGACAGTCCCTTTTTGTCCACCACCATGTAGGATTAAGAAAGCCCTTGGGGCAGGGCTGCATGGTATGGCGGGGATGCCACATACATGGCACTGGGATGTGATCCACCTGGGGGGTAATGATATTGGCAGGGTGGCTGTCCATTCCATATGTCATTGCTATGTGTATATGGACATTACACATGTCTATCACCATGGTGTGGACACTGGCCTTATGCAAGGTAGGCTGCACGCTGCTTGCTGGGGGTGTGTCTGGTGCATGCAGGTATCGCACATCCATGCATACACTGTAACCCTGACAGGTGCTATGTGCGATTTGTTTAACACAGTGCTGACCACACTGCTATCCCGCACATGGATGGTTGCCTGACTGATGGGTACCACATATGTCTACATCCAGTGCCTGCTGCCACCCCCCCTGTCTGCTGGTGCACTGCACACCCCATCCCTCCCTCTGGAAAGTGGTGTTGGGCACAGCATAGGTATCCATGTATGGGGACAGGGATGTTCACATAGCAGGGGCACTGATGGTATCGTCGATCTGACCATAACAACCCCCTCACACATACAACCCATTCATTATGTTGTTCACAACAGTGACACAGCTATTGCGCCGAGACATTCACAGATGTACATACACAGATGCAAAACCCCCTGTGGCATGGCCTGGACTATTGGTGTGGTTTGGCACATAACGTGTTTGGGGCGCGGGAGACCTACTGTGCACATGCCCAAGAAGCCTGTTCTACAGTAGGCATCGGTGATGTGCGGTGCACATATCATATCTGCACATTTTGTTGGTGTCTGCCCACGGGCCAGTGGTGGGACACACAGGGATATTGTTGGACATATATGCATGCAACCCTGTACTGCCGCTAGCTTCTCAGTGCTAATGTGTAAAGACATGCACACCATACCGCACATGTGGTAGGGGGGCCACCCATACCCATCTCCTCTTGTGGGTTGCTATCATCCCACACCCTCTTTGTATTGTATGTTCAGGCTATGCACCTGTGGGGGGCTTGTGGGCATGCAATGCAGTACTATGTGCCTTTGCACCCTTTGCAGAACAAGTCACACAGGTACACTGGCGCCACACTCACAGCTTGATGTCGGCACATCACATGTTGTACACTAACACATCTCCTGTGGGACATGGTCAAATGTACAGGCATGTCCATCAGTCACATGCCAC
This sequence comes from Protopterus annectens, assembly GCF_019279795.1. Lineage (NCBI taxonomy): Eukaryota > Metazoa > Chordata > Ceratodontiformes > Protopteridae > Protopterus > Protopterus annectens. The sequence continues at coordinate 896 of NW_025053216.1, read as the reverse complement.
TGCTACCCCTACATGACGGCTATGGGGGACATGGGGCGGCAACTGTCACATGTACCGAGCAATGCCCCCTACCTGCATCATTTGGGACTGCCTGTGGGGATGTGCATCTGCATCCATGCTATGGCCATAGATGACAGTTGTACATCGATATGTGCAACATACCTCATTGGGAGTTCTCATGTGCACATGTTCAACATGTCAACGCATTGTTTGTGTCTGTCAGACAGTCATTGTTGTGCATGGTTTACATGGCAGCCATGGCGTGTGTGTGATTCCAGGGACTTCATTGGGCTACCAGCATTGTACATTATCACAGCACATTCCAGCCATCAGTAGCCATCCTAGATGACAGTGGAGGTGTTCTGCCATGTGCACATATGTCACACAGACGAGGGTGACTGACACACATTCTCAGGACAGGGTTCTGACTGCTGTGGATTTTGTGATGCTGTCGAAACCCTGACTGGCCAGATGGTGTCATCTGGATGTGTAACATTCACAACACACACCTACCTTCATGTAGCAACACATCATCCACATCAAGGGGCACCCCCGCATGAACACTGTGTGCACTATGTCTGTATGACCACTGCAGGCCCCCCTGGCAGTCACCAGCATGGCCGCCAACAGCACAGGGGTATCCTGTGTGAACATGGGTTACACCATTCACAACACACCTGTGTCAGATGGCCCTGTTGTGGGTCACAGTGCAGTTCCACACATCATGTAACAGTATGCATCATGCACCGTATGTTGCAAAATGTGAATGTGCAAGTCAACAAAAAATGCACACATGGACAAAATTTTTTTACCCTGGTAACCCAACATTTTCCTGGGTCTTACCAAACATTTTTTCTAATTGTGGACCACCCTGTTTTTATTTTACATTTTTACAA
>NW_025053215.1:0-10458 GCF_019279795.1 Protopterus annectens | reverse complement strand
AAAAGCCCATAACCCCTGTGTTTGCTTGTACTTTTGAAATGTAGATGCGAAAATAGTGGACCCAGGACTGACCCGTGGACAACACCTGTGACTGGCTGTGAGTATGACATGGCGCCAGCAACTATGACCGTGTGGGTTCTGTCACTTAGCCAGTTTGCAACCCCTCTGGCGAAGTATGTATTTACATTCAAGCAGACGGGTTTATCAATGATACCTGAGGGTGGTATTGTGTCGAAGGCCTTTGCTAGGTCCTGGTAGGTTGTATGGACTGCTTTGCCCTCATCAATGGCCTTGGTGACTGATCCTAAAAGTCAGACACGTTTAAAAGGCATGATCTGTATTTGACCAAGCAAAACTGGGTTGGATCCAGAGTATGCAAGTCCCCTATGTCATTATGTATGACTGCCATCATGATCCTTCTCCATGGCTTTGCAGATAAGGCTTGTCAAGCTAATGGGATGGTAATTACCAGGGTCAGTGAATGCACCATCCTTGTGAAGTGGGACTACAGTTGCCTTGTGCCACTACTTGGGCACGATCCTGAGGTGAGGCTACGGTTAAACAGCTGTCCTAACTGTGGGTTTAATTCCCCAATGGGTTCATGGAGTACACAGCTGGGACACCATCTGGTCCCATGGATGCTGTGTTTACTGCCTTGGAGAGAGCATTTCACACCTGTGTGTCACAGAAGTTCCAGGATCTACAATCCTCTGGTATAGATATCTCCATGTGAGGGTGAGGGGGAGAAGTTAGCACCTAACCTGTCGTCCATTATGTTGGCAATGTGTGTAGGTTCAGTCATCCTCACATCATTCTGAACCCAGTGTGAGCATATCTGGGAGTGTCCTCCCAGGTGTTCAACATAGCTAAAGAAGGCCTTATGATTGTCTGTCGAGTTCTTGTTGATTCCTCTGTTGAATTTCCCCTGGATGATTTCCTGACAGCCTGTAGGTTTTCACATACAATGAGCAAGGGTGTCTTACCTTACAAGTATTCCACTCTATCTTGTAGTAGCTACCTCCAGCTTGTTCATGGCTGGGGTCCACCAGACTGGATGCTTGGCTTTGGTACAAAGAGTCTCAGTTTTGTATGGGATTGCCTGACTCATGCAGTCCTGTAGGTGCTGGTGGAAGGCATATGTACGTAATTCAGCGGTTTGAGTAATGTTTACCACTGGCTCAGGGGCCTCAAAGGAGACCACAGTAGTGTTCAGAAGTGTAAATTCGGCTTTTGAGAAAGGTATATGTATGGTAACCGGCACCACACACAGCATTGCATGCCAATAGCAGAAGCTATTGTAGGTTGTCCAAACACAGGTGTGGAACATCATAGCAATAAACCACGCCTGGATGTGGGTAATGCTAGATATACTCACGGCAGAGGTGGTGCGTTCCCGAGTCCGACGCCTGAGGGACCACACACATATGCGGCCTTATGCATAGGGCAACTAGGCAGCCTCCTAGGCGCCGCCTACCGGGCACCTTTCAAGCCTTTATTTTGTGTAGGTAGACCAGGACAGGGTTAGTGGGTGATGTGGCGGTGGCATCATGGAGTACTTCTGCCTAGGGCACCACGTGACCTAAGGCCACTCTTGCCGTGGGTAAATACAGCAGTACCCACACCCAGACGGGTCATTGCTAGTATGCCATATCTGCAAAGACATATGCCTGTCCGCCGCCCAAACGCAGACATACGGCACCGCGCAGTGCGGACGCACGCGCGAGATGTCCGCTACTAATGTCGACACTGTCTCGCCTGTGAAACAAAGTCAACATAGCGATTCAATACTAAACAGCGACGGAGAGCCCGATGTCCCGCTGTTGAGCTGTTCAACCTGTTCCGCCATGTTTGTGTAGCAGAGCGGACTGGCCTAAACTAAGCAACGGACATGTCCGTGGCTCAGTGAAAGCCGCCACGCAATGTTAAACCCATGTAATATAGCGACAGGTTATAAATACCGAGGGTTAGTAATGGAAATAGGTCCGTCGACCAGACGCGTGCAATTACTATAACAAGATCAACGGGTACGCCGCCAAGCAGCGCAACGGTTAGGAATAATGGGGACATGGTATCATAGACACGGACAAACCGCCCATGTGACTCATCTAACATTCAGACACGGTCAGGGCAGTTCCAGACACTGGGCGGACAAGACCAAACCCAAAGCACCACAGGAACACCCTGACAATCGAAGGCCTGTAGGGGATATAAGCACCTGTGATCTGAACATCCCTGCCGTCACGACATATGCATCCTGGGCCATGAGCGAGAGGGAATAAGGAATGTTTAACATGTAGTACCGCACCTTTGCCAGCAGGAGAATGGATGCCTGTGAGGCGTGAGTGCGGGGGTGGGGGTGGGGATATGTAAATGTAGCTAAGTACCATGGGTATGCATATTAATGAGACCAACAGCTAACGGTGGTCACAGTAACCGCAAACGTGAATGCAGTCCCGCTTTGAATTAACTATAGAACATATAAATGTGAACGCGTACGTACGCCCATGCTGCAAAGACTGTTACATGTATAAAGGTGTAACGTTCTGCACACGCCGTCAACCCGATCAGTGATATGTTACCCGATTAGTCACAACTAACACACTCCACGTAACCACACAGACCCAGTAAACATATGTAAACAGAATACGGATATGCAAGCGCAACCCACAATTAGGAAATGCAAGTGCAGTGATCCACTCAAGCAGGGAAGGTTAAGGATGTGTCCTCCAACCAGACATGTCTCATAAATGTCAGCCTCTGAAAGTATGGAATCGGGCAATGCCATGTAAAGTATTAGAAATAGTGAGAAACACACGCCATGTGATGAGACAAACATAGAATGTGGATAGAATAACGATGTGTCAGTAGTATGGATTGATGACGGTTATGCATCAGTAACCCACCCACTTGTCAGAAGGTGCCTGCATTTAATGCTCAGTTGGCTCACACTTGTTGACCGGGCTAGGCTAGCTGGATATATGTCCAGTGTCAGCAGAGGCCCGTGGAGAAATGCTCCACACACAATAATAGCACAACATACCAAAGTACTCATATATGTAACCAAAGAAGAACAACAATAGAAAGTGTCCTGAAAGGACTGGTTACACACAGATCCCAGACGACAGACAGATATATGGCCAGTGGAAGCATCGCCAATTATGGGATCAGGTCCCTAAAGTAGCAAGAAGGTCACACATGACACGCCAGCGAATTGCCAGATAGACACTGGTCAATGTAACACACAGCAAGATTAAGGGCCAACTAGCCGACACCATGCCAGAACCTGTACAGTGGAAAGGTATGGCATGGTAATTGATGTGTGTACACAGGTAATCCACAGACAGTAACAAAGAAAGGTATGAAACGAGGGGTTCACATGTATATATCTACACACAGCAGTCCGACGTATATATGACGATGGACATAGATTTGTCACTTGAAAACAAGATGTAAACAACTACAGTTTATTCCATTTCATATTGATATAGTTATAATACAGTCATATTCATATGTAACATTGTGACTCATTTACATTCCTATTTATAAAATATGCTTTAATTGTACTTATTGATTCCATGCTTTGGAATCGTAATGCAACAATTATACACATTGATATACAATATCATGATCAACACACTACATTCTAAGGTTTACTCACAACAATTATCAACTATGTTTCAATATACTGATTGTATTGACCAATATTGTAGTTATATTAACACATTGTTGTTGTATTATTGTTTCCATTAAGTAATGTATGCAACACTGATTTGTATATGTCAAGTTATCATCAGACTTGGAGCACTATCCATAACTATGAGCAGGTTTGATTAATTGACTTTAAACTGACTCTGAAGGAAGTGTATATGATCTAATTATCTTAATGTATTTCGTGACCGACGATGCCCATGTTATGGAAAAGTGTTATTTCAGCATCTTGGTGACCGTGGAGGTATCGCTTTGTCATTGTCTGGTTTTGGCCTGATATCACACTTTATGAAGATGACCAGGACCTATGCTGTATTTCCGCTACTCGGCACATGGATAGATAGCTGGCAATATGCATAATATGGGTAGTCAAACAGACATCCGCCATTTGGGGAACATAAGGTGCAGCAGTCAAACCACTGGCCAGATGGTGACAGTCCAACACATTCTACACTTTACATATGCACATCGGTGTCCATGTTTACCCAAAATTGATCCACCGGCATATCAACCAGCCGCGACGGTTCCAGATGGAGTGACAGCCGTGACTACTGCACAGCTAGACATATGCACCACCAGCTTGTTTGTATAAGGTTGATGGCAACTGTCCATGAAATGAAGGACATATGAACAGAAATCCCCAGATTGTCGTGTCCATAGAAGTGCGTCCACATCCCAGTCCCGCACACATGAAGGATGTGTAATGGGTACCGTGGAGGGTTGCAGCCATGGGGTCCTGGGTATGCAAAAATGGGGCTCGGTGTTGTTTGGCAGATAATCCGTTGTCCCGCCCCGTGGGAGGGATGTGGGTATAGCACGTGCCTTACTCCCCACTAATGATGCAAAGCATCCACCGGATAATGCTAAAAGCAGGTGTGAAATGTGTACAGCCCTATATCAGTGTCCAGTAGGCAATTCCATGGATGGACAAGTGTACGACCAAGATGGCACCTATAACTGGAAACCTGGTGGAATTACACAGCTGCAGTAAGGCATAACACAGGAAATACAGATAGGGACTACAGACACTCCCATACAAAAATAGTAGAAGATCCACGAATAAAACATTAAAAGAACTGAGCTGCATACCGCGGGTTTCTTCAGAGTTGAACTCGAAGAAACCCACATAAAGTGCAGTTCTTTGTGTTTAATAAAAGGTTTTTTGTTCCGTGGATCCAAGCAGCGTTTTACTTTGATATTATTACTAGTTTTGATTTCGTTTTGTGTCTTACTCCCCATACAAAGGACTCGATCTGCCAGCAACAACATGGGGATCACTCGCTTCCATACTGCGGAACAAATGGGCGACCTGTGGAACACATACTAATGGCACACTAACAACTTCAACTAGGAAGGTCATAGGATGTTTCAACACTGGCGTTCCCGCATATAAAGAACATCCTTCAATGAATAAATAGGGTATACATGTTCTGGCTGTGTTATACCTTCTGAGGATTACTTAAAGCAGTTGCCAACCTGCAGCATTACATCAATACCATTTGGGTTAATCGTAGTAGAACATGGGTTTCGTAGCACAACATAATATGTGTAGTCAAACACACATCCGCGATTGGGGAACATACAGCAGCGGTCACAACCACTGGCCAGATGGACACAGTCCAACATGTTCTACATTTTACATATGCACATTTGTGTCCATTGTAGGACCCAAAAATTTATCCATTTGCAATGCCAACCGGCTGCGATCGGGAGACCCAGATGATACTACAGCCGTGACTACGGCACAGCTACATATATGCACCACCAGCGTGTTCAAGGTTGATGACAACTGTCCATGAAATGCGGGACATATGCACAGAAATCCCCAGATTGTCGAGTCCATAGATGTGCGTCCACATCCCATTCCCGCACACATGGAGGATTTGCAAATGGTACTGTCGAGCCATGGGATCGTGGGTATGCAGAAATGGGTGTCGGAGATGATTGGCAGATGATCCATTGTCCCGCCCCGTGGGAGGGATGTGGGTACAGAACATGCCTTACCCCCCACCAATAATGACAATCATTCACCGGAGAATGCTACATGCAGCTGTGAAATGGGTACAGCCCTACACCAGTGTCCAGTAGGCATTTCCCAAGGATGGACAAACGTACGGCCAAGATGGCACCCATAACAGCAAACCTGGTGGAATCACACAGCTGTAGTATGGCATAACGCAGGGAATACAGATAGGGACTACAGTAGACACTCCACATACAAAGTCAGACCGCCGTGCGAATACCGGCGTACACAGCACTCAATCTGCCAGCGACAGAATGGTGATCACTCGCTTCCATACCGCGTAACAAATGGGCGACCTGCGGAACACATACTAATGGCACACCAACAACGTAAACTAGTAAGGTTATAGGATGTTTAAGCTATGGCGTACACACATAAAGAACATCCTTCAATGAATCAATAGGATCTACATGGTTTTCGTATTAATGTGACAATACAGAGGCGGGAATGTCCCAATGGGATATCTGTGGATTAGTTAAAGCAATTGTTAGCCTGCATCATTGGAATTACACCATTTGGGTTCTGTGGCGGGAAACCCTGTTTACGTAGCACTACATAATATGGGTACTCGGACATCCGTGATTGCTGGACATACAGCGGCAGTCAAACACACTGGCCAGATGGACACAGTCCAATATGTTCTACACTTTACATATGCACACTGGTGTCCATTGTAGGACCCAAAGATTTATCCGTACGCAATGTCAACCAGCTACAAGCGGGAGACCCCGATGAAGTGACAGCCGTGACTACGGCACAGCTACATATATGCACCACCAGCGTGTTCAAGGTTGATGACAACTGTCCATGAAATGCAGGTGATATGCACAGGAATCCCCAGATTGACCAGTACATAGGCCCACATCCCATTCCCGCACACGTGGAGGATGTGCAACGGGTACTGTTGAGGGTTGCAGCCATGGGATCGTGGTATGCAGAAATGGCTCGTGTTGTTTGGCAGATAATACGTTGTCCCGCACTGGGAGGGATGTGGGAGTAGCACGCGTGCCTTACTCCCCACTGATAGTGCAAAGCATCCACCGCTAATGCTGAATGCAGGTGTGAAATGTGTACTGCTCCATACCTGTGTCCAGTAGACAATCGCTAGGGATGGACAAAGCGTGAAAGATGGCACCCATAACCGCAACCTGGTGTAACCACACAGCTGCAGTGAGGCATAACTCAGGAAATACAGATAGGGACAACAGTAGACACACCCATACAAAGCCAGACCACAGCGAATACCGCGCATACAGCACTCAATCTGCCAGCACCGAAGGGGATCACACGCCCCATACCGGAACAAATGGGTGACCTGTGGAACACGTACCAATGGCACAATATCAACGTCAGCTAGGAAAGCCATACGATGGTCAAACTATGGCGCTCCCACCAATGAAGAACATCCTTCAGTGAATTGATAGGATTAATGTCAATTGACCATGGAATAATCAACATCAAAGACCGCTGGCACCTTATGGCACAAACCAAGACACACAGGTAGATGAAACAGTCAACGAGACATTTCGCCCACGATAGGTCACATGTGGTATCCAAAGGTTACTCCATAGACATGTACGCTTATCACCCGTAGGCTCCGTGAGACTTACACATAACATAGAGGTGTCCAGGCTTCATATATCCCCCCTTACACTTCCATGTGTTACTTTCTGTGCAAACAATGAACAGGTAACCACAGCATAGAAAGCACAGACGCAATGTTAACCACACACACATATGTTAACATCTCGGAAGGCATCCTATTAACACATGTATCATATGATATTGTACTATGCCGAATACTCATCAATCGAAGATTTAACACTGTATATGGAAGATATGCATAGCATATCACTGTAATACAGTGGTACAGAACTGAAAGAGTGGACAAATGTGTGCTAACCCTACATCTGTACCTGAACTACATTCCTACGGGGCTTGCTCCACCTGCCTCAAAAGAGGCCTCATCAGTGTTCCATCGGTCAGCCCTGGTGTGGGCCAACCTCCACCTACTAATCCAACTAGATCCGCATTCTATAGCATAGCTGATGAGGTCCCCTCTGGTATTATAACCTGGACGCCGACACCGAATGTAGACGTATGCCTTGTGATGTGCCCATATCCGGCCATAGGCATATGGCAATCCTGCGGCTGCCCAGGGCGCCGCACTAGTGGGGCCACCTGTCTAGTAGGTGTGTCATGTGGATATACCAAGATGGGGGCACCATGAGCTGTGGTGGTGAGCACCATAGGGCCCTACAGCCTAGGGCAGCAGTCGATCTAAGTCCGCTGCCATAGGAGGGGTAGTACAGTCTGCAGGTATGTGCAGACGTGTACATGAAACAGCGGTCCACAAGGATTACCCATAGTGGCGACACCTGCACAGATGGCTGTAGCGGGACACACACACATGCATGCAGCACAGGTAGACATACACACACACCATAACAGGGGGTACACACGGTGTATGGCGTACAGGTACACTGTCAGGTCAGCAAGGATAGCTGTCTGCCACGATCCAGCAGATGTCCTTACGGTGTTCTGAATACGGACAGTGCATGGACAATTAGTGGATATGCAACGTACACAGTTAGATGTGTCAGCCGTGCAAATATGCATACATGGGAGACAGCCGCCCATGCTAGACAGCAGTACTGACACAACATAGGTACATAGATATACAATGTCAGAGATACAGACAGACACATGTGGCAGGCTGGAGTGTAATGTACACATCACCCAGACACCCATGCATGGTGCAGGAGAATACGCCATCGGTGCCACCACAACAGGCACACATGCAGGCACAGTGCATACCATCCACAAAACACAGGGATGGCGGCAGGATGCAGTGTGGCAAAACACAAGGCACATACATGGAACCCATGCATCTGGGAGCATGGACACACACACATGTGGCAGGCATGGTAGACACACCCCACATACCCAAACGCACAAACACACAGGTATGGAATGCACGCACCGAGCACACCACCATCAGAGGCATGTACAGGTGGTGACATCATCCGAAGACAATGGCAGCAAGGTATGTGTTGCGGGCCTAAAGCTGATCATCTGCAGAGGCAGCTGGAAACACACACACACACGGAAGGGCCAGGAGTCAACCTATATCTACATGATCCACAGCATGAAGCATTTACAGAACGCTACTGGTTTACTGAGCACAGCGCTGTCAGAGGCATACTTAGGCGGTGACATCACCGAAGACAATAGCCGGCAATAGCCATGGTGTTGGAGCGCCTAAAGCTAGTTCATCTGCAGAGGCAGCTGGAAACACACACACACACACACAGGAAGGGCCGAGTCGAACCACGCCTATCTACATGATTTCACTACAGTATGAAGCATTTACAGAACGCTACCAAGTTTACTGAGCACACCTGTCAGAGGCATACTTCTAGGCGGGTGACATCACAGAAGACAATAGCCGCAATAGCCGGGTGTTATGGAGCCGCCTAAAGCTAGTTCATCTGCAGAGGCAGCTGGAAACACACACACACACACGGAAGGGCCGGGAGTCGAACCTACGCCTATCTACATGATTTCACTACAGTATGAAGCATTTACAGAACGCGCTACCGAGTTTACTGAGCACAGCGCTGTCAGAGGCATACTTCTAGGCGGGTGACATCACCAAGACAATAGCCGGCAATAGCCGATGTATGTGTTGCGGAGCATCTAAAAGCTAGTTCATCTGCAGAGGCAGCTGGAAACACACACACACACGGAAGGGCCGGGAGTCGAACCTACGCCTATCTACATGATTTCACTACAGTATGAAGCATTTACAGAACGCGCTACCGAGTTTACTGAGCACAGCGCTGTCAGAGGCATACTTCTAGGCGGGTGACATCACTCGTAAGACAATAGCCGGCAATAGCCGATGTATGTGTTGGGGGCGCCCAAAAACTAGTTCATCTGCAGAGGCAGCTGGAAACGGACACACACACACACACACACGGAAGGGCCGGGAGTCGAACCTACGCCTATCTACATGATTTCACTACAGTATGAAGCATTTACAGAACGCTACCGAGTTAACTGAGCACAGGGCTGTCAGAGGCATAGTTCTAGGCGGGTGACATCACATGTAAGACAATAGCCGGCAATAGCCGATGTATGTGTTGGAGCGCTAAAGCTAGTTCATCTGCAGTGGCAGTAGAAAACACACACACACACACACGGAATGGCCGGGAGTCAAACATACGCCTATCTACATGATTTCACAACAGTATGAGGCATGTACGGAACTTAGTACGGAGTGCACTGAGCACAGGGTGTCAGAGGCGTACTTCTAGGCGGGTGACATCACTGAAGACAATAGCCGGCAATAGCCGATGTATGTGTTCGGAGCGCTAAAAACTAGTTCATCTGCAGAGGCAGCTAAAACACACACACACACACACGGAAGGGCCGAGTCGAACCCTATCTACATGATTTCACTACAGTATGATGCATTTACAGAACGCACCCAGTTTACTGAGCACGCTGTCAGAGGCATACTTCTGGGGGTGACATCACGAAGACAATAGCCGGCAATAGCCGATGTATGTGTTGGGGCCCCAAAGCTAGTTCATCTGCAGAGGCAGCTGGAAAACACACACACACACGGAAGGGCGGGGTCGAACTACTATCTTTTCAAATGGGATTTCAACTACCAGGGGTAAAAAAGGGAAAGCCAATTTACAGAACGCTACCGAAAATTT
>NW_025053214.1:0-9914 GCF_019279795.1 Protopterus annectens | reverse complement strand
TCATAAGCATAACATTATTTATGATCGAAAAGATCTTTGATGGCTATATTAATTTTCATGTGGGCAATGTTCTCATTAAGGGATACAGCAGTATACCTAAAATCATTGTTCAAAAGAGCATGCATTTTGCCATCATATATGATTTTATCCATAATGACTGTACCTCCCCCCTTATCTGGCTCGATTACTCTAATATTAGAATTGTGCCCTAATTCGTGTAACAAAGATCTTTCTTGTGTAGTCAGATCGAATTGAAAACCATTATTTCTAAAACTCTTTCTGATTTTCAATTCTAGCCTGTTCTCTAAATTTCTGAGCTGTGGGTGTAGGGGTGGGTTGTATGTGCTGGGCCTCTTGAGGGAAGTAGGATGTACCTGGTTACATGACCCTAACAAATTCTCTAAGTTGAGCTTTCTAATAAAAAGTTTCAGCTCCATGAGAACATTAGTAATGTTACTGTTTCTCCGGGGTATATATTTAAACCCTTTAGTAAAGAGGTCAAAAAAAGTATCAGTAATAACCAAACTGCTGTAATTGTAAATAGAATATCCTTCTCTAGTATACACATGACTGTTATCTGAGTTGTACTCTGATGGTGTTCCTGATGTTCCTGTAACCACTAAAGAGTTTGATTCTAATGCAAGTTCCTGTAATAACCCCCCGTCCCCCTCCCCCTGTGAGGGTGGTGAACCGGGGAAAAATGGTTATCATTACTAGAATTATGCTGGTTGCGTATTCTCTCTGATCTCCTAGGAAGAAACTCTGTCTCATAATCATATCCCCTATCCTCTTCAAGTTCGTCCGACCCTGAACCTTGTTCGTTAATAGGTTCATGGTTAGGACGTTTGTAAGCATATCCATGATTTCTTGGAGGTATAGGGTACTGACTTCCATCATTGTATTCTCTAATATCCCTGTCAAGCTTTTTATACTTTCTATTCAGGATGTCTTCACATTTATGGTCAACTTCTTTTCTAATATTATAATATTTCTGTTTTTGAGCATCAACTTTAAATAACAAATCGCTAACAATAGCTTGATTGTACATTTCAATATCCTCATTTAACAAAGCAATATCTCTTTAATTTTGGTGGATAATAGCCTGTACAATGTCCAATCCACATTTATCAAAGGCTGTAATCAATTCCGAATGAAATTCACTACCAGCGACAACGTTGTTTGGGTATTTGTATACCCGTAACCCCTTAGGCACAATACGCTTCCTCAAACATTCATTTAAATACATGTTGTCAAGCATAAGGCCCCTGTACCTGTATAAGGAAGTCTCGAGCACCACCATAGAGTCCCCAAACGTTCTGTTGATATCAGAAATATTACGATGGTTTTCCCGAAATTCGAAAATAGGTACTGCCTTGTACCATGTATCAAAGCTGGAAGGTGGTGTTTGAAGAATAGGTTGAGCCCCAAGAGGTTGTGCCATCTCTCTGTGAGTAGAACGCAAGGCTTGTGGCATTCTCTGGAAGTCTGTAGAGCGCATAATACTTCCGCGACTAGTGGGAGAGTGAGTACCATGAAAGGTAGAAGCTCCAGGGGGGTGTTCGGTGATATTATCTTTGGAGCCAAGAACAGTATTAAGACCAGAGAGAAGTGTTTGTAACCCCTTACCCAGGGGTAAAAGTATATCAATTAGTTGACTAAGCTGGCCTGTAAGCTTTCGCATTTTGCACACTTCTGAGCGAACAAGGATATTGGTGGTTCTGGATTCCCCCGGAGATGCTTCCATAGTGAAACAGGTAGGCAGAAGGGAAGCCAAACACTGGTAAAACAAAACAAACCACAAAAAAACAGTGTGCAGAGGAAATAGGCCACCAATGAATATCCGAAGAAATGTCCAAAGCAGCTTTATTGTCAACGAAACAAATAAACGAAGGCAAATTCCAAAATAGATACGTTTTCATCACCACTGTGACTTCTTCAGATACAATCAAGTAAAAAATCTCAAAGACTTTTATACATGATCTGAGTACCAATTATTCAATTGTCATTGATTAATAAGATATTTTGAAGGAGTTTTAAAGAAACAATACCCACAACATATAAAAATGGACATAAATTTCAATATAAAAAACTCTAAAAGTAGAGAATAAATTAATACAATATTATAAAACCATAAATATGAATATATTTATAAATAAGTATATTACATTGTTATTAAAATAAAAATAAAATTGATTGTGGAGCCTCTTTATATACAACAGGCTTTTAACTTTAACAATGGTTTGATTGATATATATTCATTTAAGCCTGGCTCCATATAAGATTCCAACAATATCTGCCAATAGGTTTCTCTGTATCCTAATCTAATTTCCCAAGGTCCACCCCTGTGATCCTTGACTATAGTTTCCAATACAAAAAACTGGTACCTAGCTGTAGGGCATACCATAAGGTGTCTATAAAGAGCGTTCTTGGCTTTAGTTTGTTGAACTTGGCTTCCCAGGCTGACAGGAACTGGATCATTTTTTAATGACACCAAAAACTGAGCCAGTTATTGAAATCAATCATTTTTTGTTTATACTGTGGTATCATTCTAGGTGAGGGTAGTATGCTGCTCAGGGCTAGGGACATGCCTGCCTGGGACACATACTCAGAGAGCTCAACCATGTCTCTCTTCATATAGTCCAGCAAGGTACATCTCAGGTCATTCACACCAACATGAACTATGACAGAGTCATAACGGTACCTGATGAGTGACGTGAGCGCATGCATGCTCTGATGAATCCTGGCATGAGACAGGCAGCTGACTGTGACTTTCTCCTTGTCCAACCTGGTGAGTGGGGCATCTGTGTGTCTCACTATTGAGTCTACAATGACAAAAATTTGTTTTTTTGAGAGTTACACCTCACTGGCTGATGTCTATATTCTCCAGAGTTAGGACAGCTTATAGGGTGTGGAATTTTTTTTTACTTCTGATAACAACTACTGTGGACTGTACCTTCCGGTGACTGCTAGTGCTGTTCTTCTTAGTTCCATACCCTCTCACAAGCTGTACGACTAGTGCTGTTCTTCTTAGTTCCATACCCTCTCACAAGCTGTAATGACTAGTGCTGTTCTTCTCAGTTCCATACCCTCTCACAAGCTGTAATGACTAGTGCTGTTCTTCTCAGTTCCATACCCTCTCACAAGCTGTAATGACTAGTGCCGTTCTTCTTAGCTCCATACCCTCTCACAAGCTGTAATGACTAGTGCTGTTCTTCTCAATTCCATACCCTCTCACAAGCTGTAATGACTAGTGCTGTTCTTCTCAATTCCATACCCTCTCACAAGCTGTAATGACTAGTGCTGTTCTTCTTAGTTCCATACCCTCTCACAAGCTGTAATGACTAGTGCTGTTCTTCTTAGTTCCATACCCTCTCACAAGCTGTAATGACTAGTGCTGTTCTTCTTAGTTCCATACCCTTTCACAAGCTGTAATGACTAGTGCCATTCTTCTCAATTCCATACCATCTCAAAAGCTGTACGACTAGTGCTGTTCTTCTTAGTTCCATACCCTCTCACAAGCTGTAATGACTAGTGCTGTTCTTCTCAATTCCATACCCTCTCACAAGCTGTACGACTAGTGCTGTTCTTCTTAGTTCCATACCCTCTCACAAGCTGTAATGACTAGTGCTGTTCTTTTCAAATCCATACCCTCTCACAAGCTGTACGACTAGTGCTGTTCTTCTTAGTTCCATACCTTCTCACAAGCTGTAATGACTAGTGCTGTTCTTCTCAATTCCATTCACTCTCACAAGCTGTACGACTAGTGCTGTTCTTCTTAGTTCCATACCCTCTCACAAGCTATAATGACTAGTGCTGTTCTTCTCAATTCCATACCCTCTCACAAGCTGTAATGACTAGAGCTGTTCTTTTCAGTTCCATACCCTCTCACAAGCTGTAATGACTAGTGCTGTTCTTCTCAATTCCATACCCTCTCACAAGCTGTAATGACTAGTGCTGTTCTTCTCAATTCCATACCCTCTCACAAGCTGCAATGACTAGTGCTGTTCTTCTCAGTAAATGGAACTGATGCCAAACCAAGTAGTAAAGAAACAAAGTCCAAACCACCACACTGGTAATAAAATCGATTATTTTTACTTCCAACCACAACAGATGAGCGCTTTCGTCTAATAGATAGACTTCATCAGATGAAAGCACTGATATCATGATACACTTATATATAAAATCACAAACAATTAAGAATCCATTAATTATAATTTAAAGACATACAGGTTCAAAAACCAAATATCCAATTTTAAAAAGACTTCCCAGCTTCCAAGACTTTAATAAACACATATATATTCTATATACAAACTTTAGTAATATAATTATTCAACTGATAAAATGCAAGTAATAAAAATGTGCAACAATTTAAAAAAATATATATAAAAATTTATAATCTTTTGGTTTATTATATACTTTCAGCTTTTTAATGTAGCACAGATTTTATACTGATATAGTCATTTAAACCTGGTGGTGAGTTTGAATTCAGCCTGAGCTGCCATATCAGCTCTTTGTATAGTAAATGGTTCTTGAGGTCCCCCCCTCCCTTATGCAAGCCATACCTAACTGTATCAATAATACCAAACTTGAAACTGGATACACCTGAACATGCAGTGCTGTGTTTATATAGAGCATTGGTCTCCCTATGAGTTCTAATTTCATATAGGTGTTCATAAATTCTATCCTTGAAGGGTCTCTCGGTTTTACCAATATAATATGCCATACATGTAGTACAGATAGCAATATATACTAACATGTTGGATCTACAATTCCCCTTAACAAGCTTCACCACACTTTTAAGACTATTGTTAAGTCTAATAGTATCCTCGGTCCATATAAAAGAACACACACTACATGCCCCGCAAGGTGCAGTTTTTTTATATAGTAATTTCCCTCTTTCTCCTTGTTCCAATATTTTCTTAAAGTTGTTTCCTACCCTATATGTAAAAATGGGTTCTTTGCCGACCCTCATGTAAACATCCTTGTTAGTTTTCATAAGGTTCCAGTTATTTCTAACTATGTGTGTAAAAGTGTCTGAAAAAGTACTATATTCAACAATACAGGCTGTGTTATATTTAGTTTTGCTGTCCTGTGTATTATAGTCCTTAGTAAGTGAGTGACCTAAAAGTGCTTTATACTTCTTACCCCATTCATTCTTCACTTCTTCCAAAATCCCAAGAACTAATTCCATGGGGTATTCCCTTTCTACAAAGCATTTACTAAGAAATGCAAATTCTTTTTCTAAATCCTGAGGATCTGATGTCATTCTGGCTATTCTTGATCAGACTTTTCTTCTGCGTAAAAGGATGGGGACTACTAAAATGCAAATAACTGTTGCACCATGTAGATTTCCTAAAAATATTAGACTTGAAACCTTCCTTTGTTTTAGAAATAGTCACATCCAAATAATCAATACTTTTATCATTCATAGTATAAGTGAATTTCAGAAAGCTAGTGCTGGACTCCAAATAACCCATAAAATGATGTAGTTCATCCTTAGTACCATCCCACAACACAAAAATATCATCCAAAAATCTTAGATAAAGTCTGATGTTGTGGTAAAATGGTGAAGGGAAAATAGTCCTGTTCTCCCATTCCAGCAATACGAGATTGGCATAGGTGGGGACACAAGCTGCCCCCATTGCAACCCCACTAATCTGCTGGAAGAATTCTTCCTGAAACTGGATGTAGTTGGAGTCCAAAATAACCTCCATCAGTTCTGCCACTAAATGAATACTGTCAGTGGATAGTTTTGAATATTTATATAAACTGTCACAAAAATATTCGTGTCCTTCCTTCCTAGGAATACAAGTAAACAATTCCTTTACATCAATGGTGAGGAATAATATTCCTTCACTCCATAATTGTCCAGTGATCTTACTCAAAAATTCCCACGAGTCTCTCAGGAGGTGTGGGGTGTCAAGAACAACCTCCTTAATTTTTCTATCCACAAAAACAGCCAAAGGATGCGTTTTAGAATTTTTTGCAGCCACAATCGGCCTCAAAGAGGGAGTAACCAAAGACTTATGTACCTTTGGTATACCAAAGAAACTTGGAATATTAGGGTGTGTCTGCTTCAAAAAATTGTAAGTTTTTAAATCTATTCTTTTCTATACAAGATATTACACGAGAAGTGAATCAATCTTACCATAGGCTATATTGATTTGATTAATCGACACCAAAGAATAAGTGGTACTGTCCATTAAGATGTTAATAATAGCATTATTGTAGTCCTCCACATTAAAAATGACTACCCCCCCCCCACCCTTATCTGGTTTCATAATTCGTAACTCATTCTGCCTCTGCAGGTCCTGTAACAAGGTGTTTTCTTCCACTGTCAGGTTAGGAATAAACCCTATTTCCTTACTACCACATTTTTCATACACTTCTTCAGTTACCATCTTTTCAAATAATAAAAGGGTGGGGTGCAATGGAGGGTTGAATTCACTTTGTCTTACAAAGACACCTTCTTTGTTGTAACTATTGGCCTGAGGATCCAGTCCTTGATTAAGTAAAATATCTAAATTAAGCTTTCTCAAATATAGTTTTAAATCCACTAACAATTTAGCTAGATCCCCCTTGTATGTTTTTACAAACTTGAAACCCTTGGAAAACAAGTTAAAATGAAATTTAGTCAATTTATAATCAGTATAGTTAAATATTTTGAAACCTTTATATTCAAAAAGTATATCCAAATTGTCAACATTTTGTATTATCTGGTCCCTTTCCCTTGATTCTTCCAGCTGTAGTGTCTGTCTGTATGTCCTGGGTCTGGTGGAAACCTGCTCTTGTTCGCTAACCTTTCTGACCTCCTGGGTTGAAAAAAATGTTGTTCACCCTCACCCCCAAAAGAATCCAGTTAATCTAAACCACCATGCCTAATAACATCCCTGTTACCATGGTCAACTAGAATTCTATGTTGCTCAGACACTGGGTGAATATCACTGTATTCTTTCTCATGGTTTTCATAAAATTTATACCCTGGTCCTCTTTTGTAATTTCCAGAAGGCCCCACATAAACCTTCCCTGTCTCATATTGCCTTTTGTCCCTCAAAAACTTCTTTTGTTTAGTGACATGAATGTCCTGAATTTTTTTATCAACCTTATAAAGAACGTTCTCATATAAATTCTCATATTCACAAAACAATAGGTCGCTTGTAATATTAGTGTTCAGTTTACTAAGTTCCTCAGCCAAAATTGATAGCATTTCTTCATTACACTTTGTAATACATTCAAGTAAACCAAGACCACAGGAGTCAAAAAAACAATGAAATTTCTTAATATTAACTTCATTATAGTCAATACCAAAAGGGTATTTGAAGAGCCTTAGCCCTTGTGGTACAATTTTATTAACCAAGCAACTTTTCAAATAACTGTTATCTAACTGCAAACGTTTGTATTTGAACAGTTTTTTGTCAAAAGCATAAATCATTTCTTTCAACGTAGGTACATTAACATTTTTAACCAGTGTCATAACCATTTTTGCCATAGTCCATTTCACCACCAAAGTGGTAAGTCTTTTCAAAAACTTTGTTGAAGTTCAGGTTTTGCCCTGACAATGTGTTTTTATCTTTGACTAAACACTTTTCACATCTAGTCAGTAGTGCCTGATTACCCGAACGTTTACAAGTTTTAGAAACAGTACCTGATGTTAAAGAAGTGTTCCCCTCTGATACAATTCCTTCCTTGGCCCCTCGTGGGTTTTCCAACTGAAAAAGGTCGCTGTTTTCACCTCTTGTACGCTTGTTTTCTTTGCCACATCCTTTTTCACCTCTTAGCTGCCCTCCACTACTACTCACAAACAATGGGTGTGGAGATGACAAAAAGGAAAAAACTGCCTCTTCTCCTGCACACGTTTCCTCATTTGGTGGAGCTCCAGCGCCACCTGCTGGTTCCTTACGATAGATCAACTCAATGAGAACAGTCAAGTCTTCTTTCAGAGCAGCAATTTCACTACGTATGGAAGAAAGCTCCACAGCAGCCAAAGAAGAAAGTTTAGGACTAGACATATGCATATTGTCAAGCAAAGTGGTATCCCCTGGAGATGAATCCATGATATCAGTGCCAAATTTAACAAAGCAGTTGCTTTCTCTAAGAACACCAGCAGGTAGTCCAGACCAGAACAAAACCAACAGAAAATGGAACTGATACCAAACCAAGTAGTAAAGAAACAAAGTCCAAACCACCACACTGGTAATAAAATCGATTCTTTTTACTTCCAACCACAACAGATGAGCGCTTTCGTCTAATAGATAGACTTCATCAGATGAAAGCACTGATATCATGATACACTTATATATAAAATCACAAACAATTAAGAATCCATTAATTATAATTTAAAGACATACAGGTTCAAAAACCAAATATCCAATTTTAAAAAGACTCCCCAGCTTCCAAGACTTTAATAAACACATATATATTCTATATACAAACTTTAGTAATATAATTATTCAACTGATAAAATGCAAGTAATAAAAATGTGCAACAATTTTAAAAAAAATATATAAAAATTTATAATCTTTTGGTTTATTATATACTTTCAGCTTTTCTATGTAGCACAGATTTTATACTGGTATAGTCATTTAAACCTGGTGGTGAGTTTGAATTCAGCCTGAGCTGCCATATCAGCTCTTTGTATAGTAAATGGTTCTTGAGGTCCCCCCTCCCTTATGCAAGCCATACCTAACTGTATCAATAATACCAATCTCGTATTGCTGGAATGGGAGAAAAGGACTATTTTCCCTTCACCATTTTACCACAACATCAGACTTTATCTAAGATTTTTGGATGATATTTTTGTGTTGTGGGATGATACTAAGGATGAACTACATCATTTTATG
Source organism: Protopterus annectens (assembly GCF_019279795.1). NCBI lineage: Eukaryota > Metazoa > Chordata > Ceratodontiformes > Protopteridae > Protopterus > Protopterus annectens. The sequence goes on along the minus strand of NW_025053214.1, from coordinate 1,074 downwards.
GGTTATTTGGAGTCCAGCACTAGCTTTCTGAAATTCACTTATACTATGACTGATAAAAGTATTGATTATTTGGATGTGACTATTTCTAAAACAAAGGAAGGTTTCAAGTCTAATATTTTTAGGAAATCTACATGGTGCAACAGTTATTTGCATTTTAGTAGTCACCATCCTTTTACGCAGAAGAAAAGTCTGATCAAGGGACAGGCTGTAAGAATAGCCAGAATGACATCAGATCCTCAGGATTTAGAAAAAGAATTTACATTTCTTAGTAAATGCTTTGTAGAAAGGGAATACCCCATGGAATTAGTTCTTGGGATTTTAGAAGAAGTGAAGAATGAATGGGGTAAGAAGTATAAAGCACTTTTAGGTCACTCACTTACTAAGGACTATAATACACAGGACAGCAAAACTAAATATAACACAGCCTGTATTGTTGAATATAGTACTTTTTCAGACACTTTTACACACATAGTTAGAAATAACTGGAACCTTATGAAAACTAACAAGGATGTTTACATGAGGGTAGGAAAAGAACCCATTTTTACATATAGGGTAGGAAACAACTTTAAGAAACTCTTGGAACAAGGAGAAAGAGGGAAATTACTATATAAAAAACTGCACCTTGCGGGGCATGTAGTGCGTGTTCTTTTATATGGACCGAGGATACTATTAGACTTAACGATAGTCTTAAAAGTGTGGTGAAGCTTGTTAAGGGGAATTGCAGATCCAACATGTTAGTATATATTGCTATCTGTACTACATGTATGGCATATTATATTGGTAAAACCGAGAGACCCTTCAAGGATAGAATTTATGAACACCTATATGAAATTAGAACTCATAATGAGACCAGTGCTCTATATAAACACAGCACTGCATGTTCAGGTGTATCCAGTTTCAAGTTTGGTATTATTGATACAGTTAGGTATGGCTTGCATAAGGGAGGGGGGGACCTCAAGAACCATTTACTATACAAAGAGCTGATATGGCAGCTCAGGCTGAATTCAAACTCACCACCAGGTTTAAATGACTATATCAGTATAAAATCTGTACCTTTTAAACCATTTATATTGC
>NW_025053213.1:0-10902 GCF_019279795.1 Protopterus annectens | reverse complement strand
AAAATAAGGCCCCCGAAAGGGGGCCCCCGGGAAAGGGGGAGTGGATGGAGGCTGCCTAGTTGGCCTATGCATAAGGCCCATATGTGTGTGGTCCCTCGGCCCGGACTCGAACGCACCACGCCTGCCGTGAGTATATCAAATTACCCACATCCAGGGGGGTTTATTGCTATGATGTTCCACACCTGTGTTTGGACAACCTACAATAGCTTCTGCTATTGGCATGCAATGTGGGTGGTGCCGTTACCATACATATACCTTTCTCAAAAGCCGAATTTACAGTTCTGAACACTACTGTGGTCTCCTTTGAGGCCCCTGAGCCAGTGGTAAACATTACTCAAACCGCTGAATAAACCATATGCCTTCCACCAGCACCTACAGGACTGCATGGATCAGGCAATCCCATACAAAACTGAGACTCTTTGTACCAAAGCCAAGCATCCAGTCTGGTGGACCCCAGCCATGAACAAGTTCTAGAACGACTGGAGGTAGCTACTACAAGATAGAGTGGAATACTTGTAAGGTAAGACACCCTTGCTCATTGTATGTGAAGAACTACAGGCTGTCAGGAAATCATCCAGGGGAAATTCAACGAGGAAGTCAACAAGGCCTCGACAGACAATCATAAGGCCTTCTTTAGCTATTTTGGGAGACCTGGGCGGACAGTCCCAGATGTGGTCACAGTGCGTTCAGAATGATGTGAGGATGACTGAAACTACAAAATTGCCAACATAAGGGCCCACAGGTTGGGTGCTAACTTCCCCCCCCCCCTCACCCCCACATGGGGGGGTATCTATAACAGGAGATTGTAGATACTGAAACTTCTGTGACACACAGGTGGGAAATGCTCTCCCCAAGGCAGTAAACACAGCATCCATGGGACCAGATGGTGTCCCAGCTGTGTACTCCATGAACTCAATGGGGAATTAAACCCACAGTTAGGACAGCTGTTTAACCGTAGCCTCACCTCAGGATACGCACTCCAAGTAGTGGCACAAGGCACTGTAGTCCCACTTCACAAGGATGGTGCATCCACTGACCCTGGTTTTCCATCCCATTAGCTTGACAAGCCTTATCTGCAAAGCCATGGGAAGGATCATGATGGCTGTCTTACATTTTGACATACGGGACTTGCATACTCTGGATCCAACCCACTTTTGCTTGGTCAAATACAGATCATGCCTTTTAAACGTGTCTGACTTTTTAGGATCAGTCACCAAGGCCATTGATGAGGGCAAAGCAGTCCATACAGCCTACCTACACCTGGCAAAGGCCTTCAACACAATACCACACTCAGGTATCATTGATAAACCCGTCTGCTTGAATGTAAATACATCCTTCGCCAGAGGGGTTGCAAACTGGCTAAGTGACAGAACCCACACGGTCATAGTTGCTGGCGCCATGTCATACTCACAGCCGGTCACAGGTGTTGTCCCATGGGGCTCAGTCCTGGGTCCACTATTTTTCCACATCTACATTTCAAAAGTACAAGCAAACACAGGGGGGTTATGGCTGACAATGTTTTCAGATGACTGCAAACCGGGTGCCATATTCGGACACACATCTGACACACATATCCTTCAGAAGGGCCTCACAGCTATGGATAACTGGTGCCAGACACATGGCCTACAGCTAAATGCCGGGAAATGCATAGTCCTCCCCTTCGGGAAGGACGAGGTTCCCCCTAGCTACCCTATCGGTGGCACCCCACTCAGCACAGAGGGCGTTACCAGGGCTCTGGGGACCCGTTGTCGGTACGTTTGTTCAACACACACTTTTAACGAGTTAGATAGACCTTCTACATCGCCCACCTGATCATGAAGGGATTCACATCTACATCAGGGGAGGTCATTGTCCCCTTGTACTCATCACTCATTATACCTATGATTGAGTCCAATGCCCGCTCAGAATGTATCTGACCCGACACCTGCAGCAGCTGGAAAGGCCCGACAGTTCATCCACAAACGGATGCAGGGTCTCAGGAATATGTGTTATGCTGACCACTGAAAGGGTTCCATCCCTATTCCCTCGCCTACCCCTTGCCCACAGGTGACCTGTGCCTCGCATCCTAGGCCAGGTCGAACCCGGGTTTGATGACTATGCTTCACCTACAGAAACTAGATCCCTCAGAATCACAAGGGCAGGTGATGTACACCTTGGCACTGTCATTAATGAACGTGCTGGGGGGACAGATTCATCACCAGACACTCACTATGCTGTGGAACAACATCCCAGTACATGTGAGACAGAGCACCTGGCTGGCCTTGTTTTAGTATTTTGACAAGGATGTCTGAATTGCTTTATTCAACTAACCTTGTAAATGAATATTTATTTTACCATTTTTTTAAATCTTTACATTCCATTGATATATTTTACATTAGTCATAATCATAGTGTTTATGTCATATATTGGGGTTCATTTATATTACTAGGTGTCTGTAGTTGTTTTAGTATATTGGCACAACCCCTAGCACATATATATGTAACTTATACACTGACACTTGGAAAACATTTGGGTTCTTTATATTAATACATATTTTTTTATTTTCGGAAGAATATACATTTTGAAGCAATGTCTGTTTACTCACTGTGTGCAATCTGTAACCCAGTAGATTTTTAGCTTGTTCCCCTTTAAAAATTAATACTTAGCACATCTTATTTACTGCCCAATTAAGGGTTTCAAATGTAGGGTTGAACTGCATTGTATGTATTCCAGTCTTTTATGAGAAAAAGCCCCAAAAACTATGATGACTGCATTTAATTCCTGGGGCTCTGAGTGGTCACCACGTCACAGTACCTCATTGTTGCTTTGGATTTTCCCATCTTCTCTGTGTTTTTTATGGGGAATGTCAAGTTTTCCCTATGTGTATTACCTGTGTAATGCCACTGGGCAGTGTAATTCCACCGGGGTTTTCAGGGGGACTTTTTCATACGCTTGTCCATCCATGTGTTGCCTACTACACTGGTATAGGGCTGTAAAATTTTTGCGATTTAGCATTCTGTGGGTGCTTTATTATTAGTGGGGTTAAAATTTTTTCCTCCCTGGGCGGGGGTTACCAAAAAACACCAATCCCCGTTTCTACATACCCAGGATCCTTGACTAACAGTAAGATTACACATCCTTCGGGGGACTTTATGTGGACGACTTCTATGGTCCCCTTTGTTTTTGCTTTGTGCTGCATTTCATGGACAATCATCAAATTAAACACGCCTATATGTGGCTGTACGTTTCCCCTTAGTTCAGTGGTGATGTGGAAGCTGGCACTTTCCATAATTTTGGGGCCTACTGGACCCCCTGATATAAATGTAACTTTCACTGTGCCTTTCAGGGGGTTTTGGGAATGCTGTGTCAATGGATGGGGTTGCATTTCAAATCCCAAAAGGGGACATTTTGGTACAAACACAGATTTTCCCCAAAACATCCCAGCCAAAAAAGGACAGAACTTCCTTTTTTGCCAAAAAAAGGATTCTTGTAGCTTTTATTGCATTCTGTTTTTTTCATTTATGTTTCAAAACAGAAGGACTTTTTTGCAACTACGCATAAAATATGGAATTTGAAAATTTGGAAAATTTTTTCCTTTTACGGACACACTGCCCAAAGAGGGACGGGCCTGAGTGGGACAGGTTTTTAACAATCGGATGTCTGCTTGACTACCCATAGTTTTAGTGCTACGGAACCATGTTTTCCAGACCAGAACCCAATGGTGTACATCCAATGTTGCAGGTTAACCCGCTTTAATTAATCCCCAGAGGTCAGGTTTGGGGAAGTATCGCCACTTTATTGTCGGAACAACACCTCCAGACTGGGGAAATCACGGAACTTTAGCCCCTTACCGCCATTTGCAAGGGAATTAGCAGACACGTGTCAATACATGTATGATAATACATATTGTCATGCCGAGGTAATCTATGTTATTTGGACAATGGCTTCTGCTATTGGCATCCGGGTGTGAGTGTTGCCCGGGTTTCCATACACATTGCTTGCTCAGAGGCAGACTTCCCAATTCTGAACACTACTGTGGTCTCCTTTAGGACCCTGAGCCAGTGGTCGACAGTACTGCAGCCACTGCATCACTCACATATGCCGCCCACCGGGACCTACAGGACTGCATGAACCAGGCATTCCCTTACCCAACTGTGGTTCATTGTACCAATGCCAAGCATCCAGTGTGGTGTACCCCAGCCATACACAAGCTGTACAACAAGAGGGGTGGCCCACAAGGCGGACCTGACACCTTGTGACGTATGACACCCTTGGTCATTTTTTGTGAGCCACCTGTCATGACATGGTCCAGGGCACGCCCACAGATATACCTACATGGACCTGGCTCACAATCATACCACCTTCATTTGCTATGCTTCTCACCTGGCAGGTCACTCCCACATATCCTCTGACTGGCTTCACGATGATGTGGAGATTACACAACATACACACATAGCGAAAATAGGGGCTGACAAGTTGGTGAGGACATCTCCACACCCTCCCCACATGAAGAGATGTCTGTACCAGCGGTTTGTGGTCCCCAAATGTTCTGTGACACAGGGGTGGGACATGCTCTCCAGGGTAGTGAACATAGCATCCATGAGACCAGCTGGTGACCCGACTGTGTACTCCACTATCTCATTGAGGAATTAGACCCACAGTTGGGACAGCTGTTTCTTTGTAGCCTCACCTCAGGTAACATACCCAGGTTGTTTTGCAGGGCAACTGTAGTCCCACATCACAGGGCCAATGCCTCCACTACCCTGGTTATTACTGTCCCATTACCATGAGGAGACCTATCTGCAAAGACATGGGAGGGATCATACTGGGCTAGATGAAGGCATAGGGGCCCTGCATACTTTGCATCCAACAGGGTTTTGGGCTTGTTCGGGGGCGTTCATGCCTTTAAAGCATGGTTGACGCGACAGTCACCGAGCCCATTGATACCGGGCTTGCAGTCCATACAGCCTACCTCGACCTGGCACAGGCCTTCAATACATTACCCCCAGGTATCGTTGATAAACCCATTGGCTGGGATGTGAACAGTACATCACAGGATGTGTTGTAAACTGGCTATGTGACACAACCCACGGTCATAGTTGCTGGCAGCATGTCAGACCTACTGCCTGCGCGGTGTCCCATGGGGCCCTTCCCTGGGTCCACCCTCTCATACATCTACATTTCCACAGTACAGGCACACACAGGGGTTATGGGCAACATCGTTTGTAGATGACTGCAAACCTGGTCCCATAGTGGGACGGACATCTGCCCCAGATATCCTTCCACGGGGCCTCCCAGATATGCATATCTGCTGTCAGGGACATGTCCCACAGCTAAATGCAAGTAATGCAACATCATACCTGTCGAGGAGTACTAGGTCACCCCTGTCCAGCATATGGTGGCTGTCCACTGAGCCAGGGGTGATTACCAGGGATCAGGGACAGAGTTTGTCGGTCACCATTCATTCAACACACACGCTATCGTGGTTCAGTGGGATTTTACATTGCCCACCTTTTTGTGCAGGGATTCACATCTACATCAGGGTAGGTCATTGTCTCCTTGTACCCATTACGGTTACACCTATGATTGACTACATTGCCCCATTCAGGGTATCTGACCCAACACCTACAGCAGCGGGGAAGGCCTCATGGGTTAATTGTCATACAGATGCGGGGGGACATGGATTTGGGTAATGCCCCCACTTGTAGGACCCTGCCCCATTCAGTCACATACCTGTTGTTTAGTGTTGACCTGTGCCTGACATACGAGGCCATGTCAACCCATATGTCATGTCTATGCTTCACCTACTGTATCTGCATCCCTCAGAACCCCAAGGGCAGGTGACATGAACCTTGTCACGGTCATTAATGGATGTTTTGGTGACAAATCCCCCGACACTCACAATGCTGTGGATCTACATCACAGTACATGTGAGACAGAGATCCTTCCTAGCCTTGTTCGGGGTATGTTGTCCATTGGATGGGGATTGCAGATATAGGCCGGGATTACATCATTATCACTGCTTGACAGAGGTACAGCAATATCAAAGTATTTTATCTCCGCACAGAAGGTTGGCAAAGTAATCCTAACTATGGTGTAGGGTTATGGCTGAACTGGGTCGATGGCCTACCCTGTACCTATGGACATATGAACCTATATTCATAGTTTGTCCCATTTACACTTGTCTATCCCCTATCCTTTTTCCCATGTGTATATTTCTGTGGCAGGGATTGTCCTCTGTATTACTTGCAGGTATGCTGTCTACAGTACATACACAGTTGATGACAGTGTATCTGTGTCCCTAACTCTGTGATACTGAGCACTACCACACATCCTTCACAACATTACATGATTATGTCCATTCTATTCTTCTTTGGCCTAGGGGGGTGTTAAGGCAAAAACACAAGTCCCTGTTTGTGCATGCTTCATGTTGGTGTTTGACCACCCTCCATTGCAGTCGGGGTTGGACGGTAGTGTTTCTGTGTGTTTGGCATGTGTTTTATTGCCGGTACATCTGTGGGGGGTTGGGGTTGGCACATGTTCCTCTTTGCGGGGACACCCATCCTGGGGTTTGGGTCATGCAGCTCCAGTTGGCATGGGCCATATGTCCTGTACTATTCCCACAGTCATGTATGCCTTCATGCACTACTACTGCGTTTACTGGCTTTTGTATGTGGTACACATGGTGATTGTGGTGGTTGGTTTGACCTATTCCCATGCTAGAACATACACATCTGTCAATTACGTTGTTTAAATCAAACTGTAACACTATTAGTCTTTTCAAAATGACAGTCAATAACACAGGAAGCTCAGATTAACAACGCTTTTTACTGTGCCCCAGGAGGCAAATAACTATGCAGTACAAGTTAGAGTTTTGTCTGACTCTATAAAAAGAAACAGCTGTATGAGTATTGTGTTTACAATCATCTTTCGCCCACCTTAATGATGTGGTCAGTCACAGGGCATTTACATCACTATAGTCCACAATATTGTATTCCTACAACAGTGCTAAGGTAATGCTTATTAAATGTTTTCCCCTGAGGATAGCACAGCCTTGAGCCACATAGTCAATTAGAATGTCCTTCTGTAAATTCTGCTCTGTCAAGGTTCCAAGACTGTTCAGATCGTCCCTTTATTTCCTACTAGGTTCCTTTGTCTCCGGTGAGCAGCTGTACTCTGTCTTAGATGAGCTCACAAGGCCATCCTCCTCAGTGGAAGGGTGACAGATATACCTGTACATACATTTATTATTCTCTAACCCGGCAGATGACTAATGCTGAATGACATACACCTGCTGCACTGGTTACGCCAGGGTCAGGGTTCATCACACTGCAGCTACACTACAGGCAATTACATGCATGATAAGTTCTACTGCCATATTGTAAAATAGAATAATATGCATTATACACTATATGCTTCTAAACTAGCATATATATATGTTTAAAATATATTTTGCTAACATTCTCCCTCCTTTGATTGCTTCTATTCTATCCAGAAACATATACAACATTATTTCATTCCCTAGCCTCTTCCTTTTGGAACGCTTAACTAGGCAAGTCATTTGTTGTACATTTCAGAAAGGATTTCATTTTGTATTACAAATACCACTACAGGTCTTGATACATAGTCTCGGTACAATACCCGACAGAGTCCCTGACTAATATTTTCAAAAGTATCCCAACAGACACATGCTCCCAATATGAGCAGAACAACACAAATGGCAATCAAGATATTCAGTATGCTGAACCCCATCCACCAAATGGTTTGTGGAAATGGTTCTCAGTGGGTTTGGGCCTGGTTCCGCCATGGCTGAACCTCTGATTACCTCTAGGGGGGGGATTTGTGCTTTTAGTGGTACTTAGACACAGCGTCTTCGATAAGCGCCAAGACGACATTCTCGCCAGGGTGCAGTGGGGCATTACATTTTGTGACACAACAGTTCTCATTGCATCCAGTTCATCAGTCACAAGTTCAAGAGCGGGAAAATCACATTGCTCATTCCTCCACAGGTTTTGACAACTTCCTCTGTTCCCCGATTGATTTCACTACTCCACAAGCTGGGATTGTTCCAGCCCAGATATAACGCTGTCACTCAAGTCCATATGAGTCAATATTCCTTTATCTCTTGCAGAAGAATGATTTTTTAGAACAGCTTCCATTTCACCCACTGGATTAGTAGGTTTCTCGACTGTGTTCCCAGTTCTTACTATATGTCTTACAGTTTGTTTCCCCCCAGAGGCAATTGTCAGTATGTCATATGACTGGAGCCAGATAACCCAAAAACAACTGCCGGACCAATTCTCAGGTAACCATTGATATGCTTTTTTTCCCCCAAACAAATAACAATATTCTACTTTACTACTGATGCGGGGTTTAAATCTGCATGTAACATTTTCCTGTCTATAAAAGAGGACTGTTTATACAATTCAGGATGTTTCTGCACATCTTTTAAAATTGTTCTCATGAAGCTTCAATACAAATCATGAATGGTGCTACAACTAGTATGTGATCTTTGGCTGTTATATGACATTTGTAAGACACAGTTATGTTACAATTACTCCCACCAACTTGAACTGTATCATGTTTATGAAAACAACAATTCCTTTTGTGTAACAGGTAAGTAAATGCCACTTTGTCCTGTGATCTCACAGAACCTGTATCAAAGTGTAAATATTCACAAGTCTCAATCTATCCCCAAGGGGACAACATACATCGGAAGTCCTCCATATGATGTAGGTATGGCAGTACAAACACAGCAATTTAATGTTCATAGTCTGTACATGCACACGCATGCCTAGGTATGTGTTGAAGTTTGGATGCCACTCTGTGGCCAGTTCATCACGTATCACTATTTTATCTGTGTAGTTATATGCAGGTAAGGTCCCAGCAAATGTAAAGTCACCACAAACATGGTTAATAGGTGTATGATCAGTAGGACAGTAAACCAAATGTCTTTGGGGTTGCTTTGTATTGTTATACAGTCTGGCCCGGGTGATTCTGTCTCTATGGTATATCACAACATGTAAATCAGACTTGATATCCTTTACCGGTTTGAAAAGGTGAGGTGAACCCAGGAGACCCTCCGCAAACTTTACTGCAGTAGGCTTAACAGTACCTGGTACAAACCCTTTCCCCCGTTGGACTCTGAAAGTTACTTTTTGGATAACAGTGAAAAACACACAGGATACTGGAGTCAGCTATGCGTCCCCCTTTTTCTTTTATCTGTAAAAGAGTTTAACTGCAAAACAGTGTTATTGGTTAACAATCCTCTCATGTAACTTGCTAATGAGCCATCGACCTCCAGCTCTACAGGCATGACAGCTTTCCACTGTGGCACATGATATGCCATTCCAAATACTACTAAGGGGCTCAAACACTTTACATTTTGAACTGTTGTCATGCTCAGCAATGCTAGAGGTAGACAGCAAATGCAACTCGTCTGGGTGTCACCCATCAACCTCCTCAACTTTTTTCCCGGGATCCCATTCCCACCAGTCATGTGACTGTGGGTTGTACATGCAATTTTATTCATGGAAATACCAATTAATCCCCAGGTTGCTGGATTGTCTGGTTCAAAAAATGTGTTCTATTGTCACTGTAGCTTCTTTACAGTATGCCAGATCTAGGGATACTTTATTTTACTGGGACCTTTGCCACTGCTGCTGCACCCGGGATTCCTGGTTGGGAATGCTTCTACCCATTTTGATAATATGTCTATAATCACTAAACAGTATTTCTTCCCTTCACATTTATTCAGCTGTATAAACTCCATACAAATAGTATGGAACGGTTATGGTGGTGTAGGTAAACCCACCCCCTTGGTTTAAATGCCCCCTGTGCATGATGTTTACTGCTTGACACCTGCTCATGATGTTTGTATGTGGTGCGTAATTGCGTATGTTAGGGGTATCCTGTTAACCAACTGTCCATCCCCTGTTGAGACATGGCTCTACCCATGGCTCAACAAAGGGATATCTGAATACATTAGACGTTAATATTGGCTTTCTCACTGTGGATATGTACAGTCCGCTTCAAGGATTGGCCCCCCTACCCACGCCTGCTTTTCTGCTTTCGTAGTTATGTTTGCATTGTTTGTAACATTTCTACATCTAAATGTCTGAGGATTGTCATTCCTCATTCAAAAGACACTTTCCCTGTGAGGCTGCTTGTTTTGCAGCTGCATAGCTCGCCTTACCTTTCGTACTGTTATCCTGTTGCTTTGTATGAGCTGCACATTTACAATTAGCTACTTTAGTGGGTAACTGAATGGAATCTAATGCATTCAAGATCAATTGCGCATCATTAATCGCTTTACCGCTGCATGTTATCATTCCCCCATTCCTCCACTGCTGCTCATAAACATGCACTGTAGAGAACATACTGACTATCGGTATAAATGTCCACACATCAGTTTTCCCCTAAATACAAGCACGTGTTAAAGCTATCGATTCTGCTGCTTGAGCAGACACGTTATGCTGCAGGGGGGGCTTTTACAATCTCATTATCAATAACTACTGCATAACCTACTTGATTCTTTCCTGTGGACTCTTTTTACATGATCATAAAATAAACTGTCACCTCTGCATCATCTAAGAGTATATCAGTGATATCCTGTCTGTGTGAGTTATTTCCTCCATTTCATATAGGCAACTGTGTGGTGTGCCATACACAGGTGTCGGACGGACGTTGATAGGTTTAATGTTGTACAACGCTCAATCACCATATGAGGTTGACTCAGGGGGATGGTCAAACAAGAAGATGTCTAGCAGGGTCAGGAATGCTATTTTCTTGCAGCAGAATGATCGCAACTGCATGGGACACTCTCACAGTGAGAGGGTGGAATAATAACATTGAGGCCGAGGACTGTACTGCCATGGGTGCTGCAACAACCCTGTCACAATGTGGCACTGACCATGCCACCCC